>NC_092676.1:10820781-11123228 GCF_964355755.1 Antedon mediterranea | reverse complement strand
TAAGATAAGGAGCGTCAATATCGTGGTATATTTTGAAAGCGTGGATTAGTCTAATATACTTAACTCTATCACTTATTTTCAGGTATCCAGTAACGGAAAGTTCGGCCTGACCAACATGTGCCCTAGGGGCGAGATCGAGAATAAATCTCACAATTTTGTTTTGTGTTACTTGAAGCTTATTTTTCAGGACAGTACTGATACCACAATACCAGGACGAGACAGCATAATCAAGAATACTTTGAATTAACGCCGTGCATAACAGCTTACGACTTTGCATGTCCAAACAGCTAGCTTGTCTGTACATGAACTTTAATCTGGAATTTGCTTTTTTAATTATATTGTTAACATATTCTTCATTAGACACACAATTATCTATTTGTAAACCAAGGTATTTAATGGAATTGCAACTATGGATGGTATGTTCATTATAGAGGACTTCGAATTGTTCGATATTCTTTAATTTCTTTTTGGATCCAAAAATGATGCACTCCGTTTTTTGTGGGTGCATGGACAATTTATTTTCAACCAACCAGTTATTGCATACTTCCATATTATGCCCTAGGTTATTAGAAATATATACTGGGTCACGATGGGCCACCAACATTGCGCTATCATCAGCGTATAATAACAATTTACAGTAATTCTCAATGCATATTGACATATCATTAATGTAACATATAAACAGAAGCGGACCTAATATGCTACCTTGTGGAACTTCATGTGTACAACGTTTGGGTTCTGAACAAGTTCCATCGATACAAACAATCTGTCTTCTATTAGATAAATAAGACCGGAACCATTCTACCGACCCAACCCCCATAGCTTCTAATTTTTTACACAGAATAGAATGGTCGACTGTGTCGAAGGCTTTTTGCAGGTCAAGCATGACCATGCCAACATAATTGCCTTTTGAAATCTGTGTTCTAATAAAATCGTTTAAGTGAATGAGGATTGAGTCGGTAGAGAAGGTTCTTCTGAAACCACTTTGAAATTCATAAAGTAACTTATTTTCAAACAAGTACTTTTCGAGTTGATCATAAACCACTCTTTCTAAGAGTTTAGACATGCTACTTAAAATACTAATGGGTCTGTAGTTTCTCACATTATCTTTCGAACCTTTCTTGTGAAGAGGCAAAACCTTCGCCGTTTTCATATCACTTGGAACTACTTTTTTACTTATAGATTGGTTTACAATATAGGTTACAGGCTTCTTAAGGATAATTGCGCCATCTTTTAAGAATCTGGCTGGAAGATTATCGAGTCCTGGTCCTTTATTAGCGTTTAGTTTGTTTAGTTCATGAAATATGGTCTCTTCATTAACTTCGGACAGTATAAACTTATTCGGCAGTACATTTCTAGAATTATAAAAAGATTTAAAATGCTCAGAATTAGTATCAAAAATATAATTATTGCACATAGGCAGTTCGGATACAAGGTCAGATGCAATATTTGTAAAATAGTCATTAAAGTAATTAGATATAGTACAATTATTAAAACATGCGTTACCATCAATATCTAAAAAAAAATGTTTACATTCTTTCCTCTTAGTACTATAGCCAATGTCCTTAAGGTATTTCCATAGCTTTTTAGGATTATTTCTGTTTTCTTTAATTTTTTTAAGATAGAAGTTAGACTTAGCGGTTTTTATATCACGTTGGACCTTATTTCTTAGTGTGCAATATTGTTTATAAAGTTGAGGATCCCTATTTTTATTAAATTTATTTAATAGTTTATTTCTATTCTTTATGTTTTCTAGAATGTCAGAGGAGAACCACGGTTCTGTTTTGTGTTTAATTCTTACTTCTTTGACAGGGGCAACTTTATCAATAATATTAGTCAATGTTTCTTTGAAATGATTCTAGGCAAAATTAACATCAGGAATACTTTCAATTCCATTACATGAATCAGGAAATATTAAAACGAATTGATGCTGCATCAATATCGGCCTCCCTTTTTTCCAATCATGGCGTAGTCTAAGAGTAAAAAAAGTCTTAATCCAATAAATGTTATAACGAGACTCGGAATATTATAGCTAATTGACAAGGCACTGATCTGATATCTGATCTGTCGACAATAAAATGTTCAAGGATTATGGTCTGGAATATCTAAAAAATATAGTATATCGTACAATGAACTTTATCCGATGTTATCTAATTCGTTCCTCTCTAATTATTTATTTCTCCACACTGGTTCTTTTATTTTATTTAGATCAGCTCCACCTATGGATTGAATTTCCATAAGGTAATTTGTAGTGATGATATTTTTTGTAAGAGAATCACCTAGTACTTTACCGACATTAAGTCTCTCCTCTTCTCTGGGTAACTGTTTTCATGCTTAATGTCTTCAACTATGCTGTTCTTACATCCATGATAGTGGTAAGATTATTTAACCAAGTAAATTTCACGTGTGTAATGCAGATCTTTCCAAGCTGGTCTAACTTCTTTAGTTTACCGGTAATTGGCATAGCGAATTTCTTTATTTTGACAGAAATGAACTGTCAAAGTCGAATAAAAGATGTAAAGAATTTTAATCTTACCAATTTTAACTTACATAATTTCCTTTTTCAAAAAAATGAAAATGTTCGTAAAAAAATCGGAACTGTAGGAATATTCTGTTTATACAAACGTAAAATACATCAGTATACAATATGTTTTTAAATGAAATAAAATTCAGGTTACATCTCAACATTTTCACAAATGAAGAGAAGGGCATTAAAAAACAAATACTTAAAAATTAAAAATTAAAAGAGGCTTGGTTAAAAGGAAAATGATTTAGTTAAAATAGGAAACGAGAAAATTGTGAACATTATTAACTAAATTATGTATGTGTATAAACTTTGTAAAATGGAGAATATATATTTGTTATATTTTATTATGCTATAAAAAAGCTAATTCACATAAAACAAATTCTATTCTGTATGATGTATAGAAAAAATGTGCATGCAAATAATTTAAGAAAAAAAAGTGAATATTTAGTGTAGAAAAGAATTAAAATTATAATAGAAAATGAATATAATGAATGGAAGAGATATCAGTTAGACACTGATAGTATACTAACCCTATTATATTTAGACTGTATAGTTTATGCATATGAGAATAAATGTGGGACCCCCCCCACCCCCCCCAACAAAGAGAAAAAAAATATAGACAACATAACAGAAAACAACACCATATACATGGCTGCAGTCGCGTGCTTTAGTTAGTGTTTACCGACCAACCGTCCTACCAACTGACCGACATAGACGTGAGCTGTAGAGTTACGTTGCACGCGACTAAAAAACGTCCCAGTTTAAAGATACATAAACAAGTTAAGCCATGAAGCTTTAGAGATTGTTTATCAGTTCGGTCATAAATTAATTACAATGGTTCTCGAATATATAAAGCTTCGAAATATTTACACATTGCATTACAGAACCTAATCCACTAACAAACCATTATCATGCTTTTAAATCCTAGCCAAAATTAGTTTGGGTACGGAAAGGAATGGGACAAACAGTTCAATTTAACATACTCAATTAGTAGGCCTAATGACTTTCAATTGCTGGCACAATTTAGTACGGAAAGTATGAACCCATGGTCTGAAGCACTGAGAAAAAGATTACGCGCGACTTACTGACATTTGTCCTTTATACAAATACGAATACAATTTGTCCTTGAATAAAACCTACGTCTTTACGTATACGTACGCAATTGCAATTGTCCAGATGGCTCTCGAATAACAGGAAATTATCAAAATATAAACAGAGCGAAAGAGTACAAACGCGATGTAATTCTGTAGCCAAATATTGTCACCATCAGAATTTTAAAATGAAAACTGTAGGCCTTGACTACTGCATTTTGTTTATTGCATGGTATTGGCCTAGATTGCAACTCTTTGGCGCAATCTAGCTAACTGTTTGTATTTGGAACTAGACATAGGCCTACATAACAGTAATCCAACGAGTTAACAACCACACACCACAAGTAACAATGGTATACATGACCTTGTAGTGTCGTGTACGCGCACAACATACAACATCGAATCGAATATCGATTAGGAACTATACGTACATATAATAGTAAACCAACGAGAAAAACCAAACATTACAAGTAGCAATGGCATGTATTACCATGACCTTGTGGTATCGTGTACGCGCACAAAAAAACATCGAATCGAACATCAGCTTGGAACAATACGTATATAAAAGTAAGCCAACGAGTTAACAACCAAACACTACAAGTAGCAATAGTATATAATGACCTTGATCTTGTTGTCTCAGCCTACATTTAAAATTACAAAATCAGCAAGGATAGTAGGCCAAGGCCTTCTAGGCTTACTAGTAAACCCTATGATTTGCCGACAATGATATAGGCCTAGTAGATGAGTGGAAATAGATGAAAAATAGGCGTTGAGTCAAACAAATTGCAACAGTTTGTTTTTTTGCTTAAATATGCTCAACTATATGTAGATATTATCATATCCAAAATCTACCCTGATCTGCCCATTATAAATTACCTGATTTGCATAAAATCAAAATGGCTGCCATTTTACAACTTTGATCCCAATTATCTCTTAAACCATAAAGAATTTGGTATAAGAATGTATTGAACACAAATATAAACATGACCCCAAAGATTCAGAATAATATATTTGATTTGTCTTTGGGGTCAAGGTCAAAGGTCATTTCAGTTTGACATCTAAAATATGCTAATTATCTCTTAATCCATTAGGTATTTTGAATAAGAATGTATAAGTACAAATATAAACATGACCCTTAAGATTCAGAATAGCACATTTGATTTTTAATCTTACCCTGGGGTCACTGGGTCAAAGGTCACAATATAAAAAAATTCTAATTATCCTAGTCTTACTACTACTAAAAACATAGCATATACAGTACAGACATTGCAGCAGATTGATGTCTGCACACTGCGCCCACCCAGAGATTACTAGGTCAATTTTGAAAAAATTGTTTATTTATAAATATTATAACTACTAAATTTACATAGTATCAGTAGGTCATTTACTTTATACCATACAGTATAGCTTATTTTGACATTTACTTTTACATTTAGGCATACCTACTTTAGTAGACCTACGAAGCTTATAACCTTACATTTCTGAAACATTGGTCACAAAAATGTCTAAATAATTCTTGGGTCGGACTCGATCGTCAATGGAGTTACTTTTTAAGATGTTTTTGCCATACTTTGGACAATTCTCGGTTCTCTGAGAATTCAGTAAAATTACGTCAGAGTAGACCAATAAACTTAGCTTTCTGATAATTAGTAATTTATCATCATCTATAATTTTTTTTTTATCAAATTATCTACAGTTAAACTAAGCAACAACAGTTGCAAAGAACTAGTTTTGTTAAAGTATACTTTAGTAAGTATCACAATGACTTACTGTCTTACTGTATTCATTACATTCTCAATTGAAGCATCATTTTGCTAATAAAAGTATTAATAAATACTGTTACTTAATCCTAATATATACTGATACTTTAAAATGTTTGTGTTTAGATAAATTTTAACATACACTAAGGGTATTTAAATATGAATACAAACTACACTTGTTTTTAATGGCTGGATTTTATTTAATTTTCATCCATCTCAAACTTAAAAATTTAGGGTGTTACGAAAGATTCTAATTTTTTTTTAATGTATCTTTATATTTGTGTCATTTGAGAGCAGAGGACTCGTTCTTATACTAAAGTAAACTATAGACACTTGTTCTAAAGATTTTTAGTTCACATAGTCTCTGTATTCTTAATACTGCACCCACTTTGGTTAGTACAACTTAACTTTTCCCAATGTTAGGGTCAGGTTTTACTGTTTCAAGTGGTCGGTAACTGCTTGAACCACATGACCTCCATTTTCACAGTTACAAATTTTGTAAGGGTAAAGGTGTTTCCACACTTTCCCATAATTTCAGTTTAAACACTTCACACAACCAGCCAGGATTGACAGTTTTTGTGTGACATATTTTAGCATAGTGTACTATAATCTAAAAAAAACCCAAATATAATAAATGTAATTCCTTACAATTAAAACACCTTTCCTAATAGTCTGATCCCTGAAGTTAACTCAAATCAGATTTTCAAAATAGATATGAGTTGTTCATAAGTACATCCCCAACCAAATTGAAATGAATTCACTTCATAATTAGAGTATTTTATATTGTAAGATAATGACATTTTATCTTGACCCAATACAAATCAAATGCAAATCATAAGAACATATTATTTTTTTTTTTATTTATTTATTCGGTATATAAAAATATATTACAAAACGACAGTCAAGGACTGAAATGAAATGTATTACAAATGACTAAAAATTAGTTAAAATTGCTATAAAAATAGAAACATCTTAATAAAATTAGATATCGTACCATACAATTAAAAACATACATGAATAAAAAACCTTAAAACATTCACTTATTACATATCTAAAAAAGAGCTAGTGGTGCCTATTAATTATATCCACCATGGTGGGAACTGGAGACGACCTAAGTCTGCTGGTTTTACAATGAGGTACTTCAAGAAAGCGGTTGACTCTGAGAGACCGAGCTGGCTTATGAAGAGGGGGAAGTATTTCTCTAAACAGCTCGGATTTTAATAAGCCTTCCCCGAAAGACAACACAAGTTTGTTTCTTCTCTCTACAAGAGTAGGTAAACCAGTAACAGACAATGCATGATCATAGCACAAATAGTTGTTACCTAGCATGATACGCAATGCTCTCTTTTGTACCTTTTCAATAGACTTGGACATGTCCTTAGTGATAGCGCCATGCCAAACAGGGGCAGCATATTCTAAAATAGGTCTTATATACGCCATATAAACAGTCAACAGATCATTAATTAAGATTCCTGCTTTCTTCAAAATGCACAAGGAAAATAAACGTCTAGAAGCTCTAGACACAATATTATTAGTGTTAAGTTCCCATTTCAGGTCATTTTGAATGATTACACCAAGAAGCGTCATGTGATCAACTACTTGTAAAATGGAACCACTCAGACTAAAAGAAGGCGATATAATATCATCCGACTTGTCCTTAAGAAAATTGACAACCAAGATATGGCATTTGGAGGGTTTGGGTATCATATTATTGGATGAACACCAAACACTCAGATCATCTAACAGGGATTGCATGGAAGGCAAATCACCTTTGCGAACGACCTCCCCAAGGGTGAGGTCATCCACATATTTCCATCGTCTGCAGCAATCAACACAAGCATCGTTAATAAGTACTAGGAAAAGTACAGGGCCAAGCAATGTCCCCTGTGGGACACCACAAGTCAGTGACTTTGAAGATGACACAAAATCCCAGCAAACTTGGTGTTGAGAGAACGGGAAGTGAGAAAGCTGCAGACGATGGGAATTATGGACGACCTCACACCCAGTTCAATCAACTTTATAATAATAAAATTATGATCAACACGATCAAAAGCTTTAGTAAAGTCAGTGGCACATAGGTTAACATAACATTTACCCTTCTCAACATCTTTGAGTGTAGAGTCAATAAGACTAACAAGATAGTGAGTTGAGGAAGCCTTTTTCCTACTACCAAATTGACGAGAATCTAATTTACCCTTAATATCTTCAAGAATCCACTTAACAATAAAAGATTCAAATACCCTGGCAAGAACATAGGTAAGGGAAATAGGTCTAAGGTCAGAGACAGAACTAGCATTCACTGTTTTAGGAATGGGAACTGCAGTAGCCCTTTTCCAAAGGTCGGGGAAAACTATTATTATGTATATTTCTATTAAATACATTCTTGTTCAAAATACCTGATGTTTTGAGAGATAATTAGCATATTTTATATGGCATAATTAGATGACATTTTACTTTGACCCCATACAACTCAATTGCATCTTTCTGAATATTTAGGGTCATATTTATATTAAATACATTCTTGTTAAAAATACCTGATGTTTTGAGAGATAATTAGCATATTTTATATGGCATAATTAGATGACATTTGACTTTGACCCCATATACAACTCAATTGCATCATTCTGAATATTTAGGGTCATATTTATATTAAATACATTCTTGTTAAAAATACCTGATGTTTTGAGAGTTATTTTCAAATTTTATATAGTGTAATTAGATAACCTTTTGAACCTTGAACCCTAATACAACTCAATTACTGTACATTATTCTAAACCGTTAGGGTCATGTTTAGGCCTATATTTGTACTATAGTTAAACCAGGGAGTTGTCTTATTTTACATTATTTAAACATTCTTATTCAAAATACCTAATGGATTAAGAGATAATTAGCATATTTTAGAGGCCATACTGGAATGACCTTTGACCTTGACCCCAAAGACAAATCAAATACATTATTTTAAATCTTTAGGGTAACATTTATATTTGTACTTATACATTCTTATTATTTATTTATTTATTTATTTTATGTCTTTAGGCACTGTGGCCAAGGATTACCAATAGTGAATTAATCACTGTCCTATCAGATAGGTGGTAATCCCCCTGATACAGAGGCTATTGTGTGAACCAGTTCACCGGGGTAACCCCCTACTCTTTTTCGAATAATGAACTGGGTTCTTTAAAGTACACACAGGTTATAACTGTGTACACTGGACCTACGGTTTATAGTCCTTATCCGAGAAGACTTGTTCCACCACCAGAACTAGGAGCGAGTCGGCCTCTAACCCTTGCCGATGTTGTTGTTGGCTCTTTAGGTACGATAAACGGCGCCCCTGCCTTAACCGCTCGGCCATATGACTCACTTATTCAAAATACCTAATGGATTAAGAGATAATTAGCATATTTTAGATGTCAAACTGGAATGACCTTTGACCTTGACCCCAAAGACAAATCAAATATATTATTCTGAATCTTTGGGGTCATGTTTATATTTGTGTTCAATACATTCTTATACCAAATTCTTTATGGTTTAAGAGATAATTGGGATCAAAGTTGTAAAATGGCAGCCATTTTGATTTTATGCAAATTAGGTAATTTATAATGGGCAGATCAGGGTAGATTTTGGATATGATAATATCTACATATAGTTGAGTATGTTTCAGCAAAAAAACAAACTGTTGCAATTTGTTTGACTGAAAAGTCTATTTCCACTCATCTATAGGTAGGCCTATTGGTTGGCTAATCTTAAGTGTAGTAGCTACAACGTGTAATCATGATCTATACTCATCGTTGTCTACTTCTTGTGGGAATAATAATCAGTAATAGACAAGGTACTTTTATGCTTCGTTTGTTCATGGTTAAGTTTGCCTTGCGTCTACTTTTCAAAACGAAACGAGCGCTAGAGAGTAGTAGAGTCAGTGGTGACGTATCGCAACTATACATAGCCAGCCAATCCCGGATCAGGGATCGCAGTTTTTATTCAGTTAGGCCCGGTGATTGGATGTGATGTGTATAACATAACGACTAGCCAATCACCAGGCACTACAATTTAAATATAATCACATCGATAATTAAGGAGATTTATGAAGAAACCACTGCTTAGCCATATATTAAAAACACGTTTGTTGTACTTGAGACCACAAGACACGGTAACAACATACATGGTCAAATGCATAATTCTAATATTCTATAGATGATTAACACAATTTTCAATGGCAGGAGGTGGCAGGCCACTATGATAATTCAAATATAAAAATTGCATATTTTATTACTATTACCAACTACTTAAAATTACCAGTCGTAAGAAAGTGAACTTTTCGTAGTCCGATTGTGATGAAATTAAACAGAATTGTTCAGCAATATATTGTTGTCAATTAATCATCGACGCAGACATGTCAATAGAAAAATCAGTCTGCGCATACGATTTCTACATGGCTACGTTTTGTTCTAAAAATGTAACAGTTGATTCGCAGCGTTGTATAGAGGGCCGCGGTTAGAGACACGGAGTTCAATGAGCGTGTTTGTTTGATTGGCAGCAGTGCTTTAGTATAGGCAAACGAAAAATCGTTTGTTGTCACCGTCGATGCATATCCTTCTATTCCTTAATCCATGGTAACAGTAAGCCAACGATTTAACAACCACACACTGCAACTACCAATATAGCAATAGTATATGTTTCGCTTAGAAACTAAGTTGTTTATCTGAACAGAGAGGGCGCTATATTGCGTGGGCAATTCAGAATGTTCTGCTGAATTCATCTACACGTCTAATGTTTCTCTGATGTAATTACTGGGCTTTTCTATTTAAAACCATAACTGATGTTTGATAATTGTCATTATGATGATATGTAAGTATTTAAGAATCACATGATTGTTCGTAATTAAGTAATTTTATTACGTATACCGAATTATGAGCACATTTTAGGTTGATCACTCTAGCATGTGTTTATCATTAGCGACGCTCACATGGTCGGCTTGCTATTGCACTCGTATCGGCAGACTTGCTGTATGTATAGAATTGTCGCTGTAGTGGGGCAGTTTTTGCCTACATTGATCATAACTTAGATAAATTACAATAACTGAATTATCGTATTAGATATAAGTCAAGTTTACCGTTACGTTGATGACTTTAATGTTTGTTTGTAAGAACTAATTTATTGCGCTTGAGATATTTCCTTTGTTTGGAGGTAGAACACCGTGGTTTGGTGGCGCATTGATATTTGGCAGGACTAATGATGTAATTAGGCTTGTTATCTTGCTTAGTGTAATTACGAAGCTGTTTTTTAGGTTACATTGTTTAAACTTACTGTATTTTAATTCTGTCTATTCAGAATGTTTTCTGATGTGTATACTGTACTGAACTGATTTGATGTGTGTTGGGGAGATAAGTTGTAAGTTAACTTGTTGTGTATTATTAGTATTGTAACAATTTAATCTGTTAATTTTCGTGAGACTGTCATTACTGTTTTACTGATACTGTCATTTCTGATTTGATTCTTTAGAATTGAATAAAAGTTCATCTAGTATCTTACACTGGAGTTTATCTCAATACAGTCTCTCTGCGCCTGCGCCGATCCCTCGCCTCGCCACAATTCAATTAACTTTTTCGGAACAGCAACCAACTAGAATTATGGAGGCACAGGATTTGGCATCACTGAGACGAAGCAGAGGTCTTCGCAAGGACAAGTTGACGATGGCCTTAAACGAGTTGAAGGCCGAGTTAAAAGAAGAAGACGTTGTACCAGATCAGATACGCCAGCTACTGGAGAAGTCCAAGACTCGTCTAGATGCTGTGGAAGCTGCACATGATAATCTGGTCGACGCTATTAAGGAACAAGAGGAAATCGAGCAAGAAGAAGAGTGGCTAGGACTTGTTGTGAGAGAGTTTAACCAGGTTACAAGGGTATCAAGAAAGGTGTTAGCTACAGTCGGTAAGACCCCGATCATTAACGTAAACCCTGCAAATATTGAAGTTATAGACGGGTCAACAGATAAGTCGAATGAAAATTCAATTGATAATGCATCTAATAAATCAGTAGTTAACATAGACACCCAAAGTGGTAATGATGTAAAGGTAGATGCTATGAAAGTTAATTTAGAATTAATTACGACTCATGAGAATAGCCTAATAAGTATGATGCAAGCCATGGCTCTACCCAAAGCCCACGTAAGAAAGTTTGAGGGTGATGCGCTGTACTACTACACATTTATCGCATCCTTTAATAACAGTGTTAGCTGCATAACTGACCCAAGTATAAAATTAAATGTTCTAAGGTCTTTATGTTGTGGCCGAGCACTTGACGCCACTGAATTCTGTGTTCTTAAACCGCCTGCTGAGGGCCTTGAATCTGCTTTGGCCACCCTGAAGAAACGGTTCGGCAACAGCTCAACCATAGTACAGGCTTGGATTCGAGAAATAGTAGCTAGGCCTAAGGTAGAGCCTACAAAAATCAAAGGTTATGCTGACGACCTAACCAATTGTTTCCAAGCGCTGGAAGCCCTAGGATACCTACAAGAGCTAAACAACCAGGGAAGCCTAAAAACAATAATAGGGAAACTGCCTAAATTTCTGCAACAGAGATGGACTCGCGAGGTCTTCAAGATGCGAGAGAGGGATAGGATACCATGTTTAAAGGATGTTGTTACATTTGTAAGGTCATCTGCAAGCGAAATGAGTGACCCAGTGTTCGGAACTGCCCTAGAGAGTTACAAACCGTCGAAGCCCGGTGAGAAGACCACTGGACGCGTGTTGCAAACAGAAGCGACAATGGTCAACCCAGAAAACAAGATATCTACCAAATGGAAGAAGTGCTGGAGATGCGAGACAGACGACCATTGGCCAGACCAGTGCCCTGTGCTGCTGCAGGTACCTGCTGAAGAGAGGATGAAGCGAGCTAAGGAGTGTCATGTATGCTTTGCTTGCTTTAGGCTGGTAAGCAGCACTCAATGGTAAACTGCCGCCGAAGAAAGAAGTGTATACATTGTGATAAATTTCACCACCCAATGTTGCATATCGCCCATAAGTCGACGACACAACTGATGACCCTTGATCTAGATTCAAGTAAAGATGGAGATGTCGTCATGCCGATGCTGACTGCAGTTCGTAGGTTTTCACCAATCTCGGATACATCTGTAATGCTTGGTACCCCAACAGCACTTAAGGAGTGTGATGTCCCTTCCTTAGATGTGACGATGACGTTGTACACCCTGGTGTGAAGCAATGATTTCTCAGAGCCAATAGAGACTCCAAAATCCTGTTTGATACTTGTGCCACGTTGACCTTAATAAGAGATGATCTGGCCAAGAAGTGCAAATTTCTAAGCAAGCCTATTACAGTTGAGATAACGACGCTTGGCTCTGAGAAATCATTGCTTCACACCAGGGTGTACAACGTCATCGTCACATCTAAGGAAGGGACATTACACTCCTTAAGTGCTGTTGGGGTACCAAGCATTACAGATGTATCCGAGATTGGTGAAAACCTACGAACTGAAGTCGAAGGGAAGCTGGGAGAGCCCATCCATAGAGGCAGCGATGATGTTGACATTTTGATAGGGGTCAACTACGCGAAGATGCACACGGGTATATGTATAGTTATGGGTGACTATGTAACAAGAAAGTCTCTGTTAGGATGGGTTGTGTTTGGCACAAACGCCAGAGGGTCAACAAGGCAACAACAAACCCCCATGCTGCTTGTCAAGTTAGCTGAACCTGTAGATATTTCAAAATGTTGGGCCACAGAAGAGATGGGGGTAAAGCTTTCACACTGTGTCTGCACAAAGGAGGATGTGTCACTAAGGCCTGATGATAATAAGATATTCTCAAGGATGTGGGACTCGTGCACAAAGAGCGAAGATGGTCGTTGGATGATGCCGTACCATTGGGTTAAACCCCCAGAAGCGCTGGCGAACAATGAGAAACAATGCTTCGCGAAGCTATGCTCGTTAGAAAAACGTCTCCAAAAAACACCAACTTCTGGAAGTCAATACAACAAAGCTATTGAAGATCTAGTTGAACGTGGATTTGCAAGAAAACTCTCAATCAAGGAGAAGAATGATTATTCTGGGCCAGCGCATTTCATTCCGCATCATGCTGTAGTCAGACAGGAAAATGCTAGTACACCAATCAGAATTGTTTTTAACTCATCCAGTGTATACCAGGGCGTATCCTTAAACGACTGCTGGAGTAAAAGACCTGACCTGTTACAGAATTTCATGGGAGTAATTATGAGGTTTAGAGAATTTAAGGTTGCCGTTGTGGGAGACATCAGCAAGATGTTTTATCAAGTGAAGATACAACTGAGTGATATGCGCATGCACCGATTTCTATGGAGAAATTTCGAACAACGTACTCCTGACACGTATGTACTGACCATAGTGACGCCAGGTGACAAGCCAGTGCCAGCCATGGCAATAACTGCTCTCCTGAAAACTGCCAAAGGAAACGAAGCCAACTATCCGCAAGCTGCGAATACACTTTGCAAAGACACCTACATGGACGACATCTGCACGTCTGTCAAAGACGAAACCAATGCTGTCTACCTTACCAAGGACATAGATAGAGTTCTGTCTACCGCCAAGTTTAAGGTCAAGAAATGGGTGTCAAACATTAATTTGCACGGTGACCAGGATTATTCTGAACAAAGTGTCATGACTGAGAAGGATGAGCAAAAGGTATTGGGGGTTGTATGGGAACCAAGAACAGATGTGCTTAAGTACAAGATGGAGCAGGACGATGTTAATGTTAAAGTCACTAAGCGAACAGTATTAAGCAAAATTTCTAAGATCTTTGATCCTATCGGATTTGCAGGTGCATTCTTAATTCGAGCTAAGATCATGATGCAGCGTCTTTGGGCAACTGGAGTCGGTTGGGATGATGAGTTGAGTGTTGCGGAGAAAGCCAACTGGGTTAAGTTCTTTGCTGAAATGAAGAGTTTGCATGGTGTTGAATTCATGAGATGCTTGATTCCTGAACCAGATGCTGAATTACAACTAGTAATATTCTGCGATGCGTCTGAGACTGCATTCGGTGCCGTTTGTTATACGAGATGGATAATGCCTGATGGTTCAGTTGGTGTAAGGTTCCTGACTGCGAAGTCTCGCGTTGCACCGCTTAAAACTTTGACTGTACCAAGGCTGGAATTACAGGCAGCTGTGTTAGCAACTAGACTGTATGCGTCGGTGATCAAAGAAATGTCTGTGAAATTTAAGAAGGCTGTCTTTCTGTCGGATTCTATCATTGCTCTATCCTGGATAAGAGGTCAATCACGTCAGTATAAACCCATCAGATTGGAGACACATTCCAGGAGAATTCAACATAGCTGACAAGATATCTAGAGGAGTGAGTGTTGACGAGTTAAGTGGCGATTGGAAAGAAGGTCCATCATTCCTTAAGTTAGCAGAGAATGAATGGCCAAGATCCATTCCTAAGGCAAATGAAGCAGATGTAGACTTGGAGAAAAGAAAAGTGAAAACTGTCATGCTGGTCCAAGACCACGAGGAAGCGATAAACAGTAACAAGTATTCAAGCTGGCGAAGACTTGTTAGAGTTACCGCTTACGTTTTTAGATTCATCACGAATTCTAAAGCCAAATGCTGCGTAGATGATGGTGCGCTGTCTTCACATGAACTAATGGTAGCATAACGACATTGGGTTATTGATGCGCAAAAGTCACTAAGGAAGCTGAAAGAATATAAGTCTCTGAATCCTTTCAGGATGAATGGTGTTGTTTACGTGGGAGGACGTACTAGGAACGAAAGACTGTCCTATGATCAAGCCTATCCCATTTTACTCCCTAGATGTCATCCTGTCTCATACCTTTTAACAAGACAAATACATGAAACCGGACATTATGGCGTCGCAACGACTGCTGCAAAAGTAAGGCGAAAGTTCTGGATTATTAAGGGAACTACTCTTGCGAAAACTGTCAAGTTCAGATGTACAGCATGTAGAGTGTTTGAGCACAAAACTGAAACCCAGATTATGGCTGAACTACCGGTAGAACGTGTGACACCATTTACACCACCCTTTCACTACACTGCATGCGACTACTTTGGACCATACCACGTCAAAGTTGGCCGCAACAAGACGACCAAGCATTATGGGGTCATCTTCACCTGTCTAGTGACCCGTGCTGTTCATTTGGAGCTTGTGGTTGACTGTTCGACTCAGGAATATATTCAGGTGCTAAGACGATTTTTTTGCTATTAGGGGACGTCCAAAACTGATCCAGAGTGACAACGGAACGCAATTTATTGGAGCTGAGCGTGAGCTAAGGGAAATGGTTGCCGGGTGGGACACAATAAAGCTGAAGGAGTACTGCGCTGAAGAGCAAGTCACTTGGAGGTTTACGACACCATTAGCTCCACACCACAACGGCTGTGCAAAGGCGCTCGTCAAAACTTGTAAACACGCACTAAAGAAGTCAATGGGTGAACAACGTCTGACTCCATTTGAGCTGTTTACTTACTTGCAAGAGGTGGCGAATTTAATAAACGAGAGGCCTATTGGTAGAAAGCCGAACGATCCTGATGACGGTGCATATATTTGTCCTAATGACATCTTACTGGGAAGGGCTTCTAGTCATGTGCCGCAAGGTCCATTTCGTGAAACTAAGAACCCTCAGAAAAGAGTGGAGTTCGTGCAGAGGTTGGTCGATGCCTTTTGGAAAGCCTGGATGAGGGACGTTTTTCCTTTATTAGTACCGAGGAAGAAATGGAGTGTTCAAAAAAGAGATGTAAGAGTTGGTGATGTAGTTATGTTGGCAGATCCCAATGCCGTAAGAGGAAAATGGACCATAGCCAAGATCACTGATGTATACCATAGTTGCCATTTCTGGCATTATTATGCTTTTTGGCATTATTTGGAGGCCCACGGCATCTGGCATAATGCCGCGGCATTATTTAGCCGTTTTTAGCATAATCTGGCATAATTTTGTGTTTTTTGAACAACCAAAAAAATAATATACCACAGAACAAAAATAAAATATTTTGTTAATACATATCACCTTACACAATATCATATCATACAAAACAGATCTGTTCGGGTTTTCCGTACAATAGTTCTTCCATCCTTTCGTTTCGGACTTATCGACTCTTCGGATAGGAAGGCTGCTCAAAAACTACCGTGTCTGCGATATAGGCAGCACAACAAATCCGAAGAGGCTAGTTATTGGCCAATTATGTTGCTCTATTTCAGAGACCATGCAGGTTATTGGATCCCCAGCGTAAGGGCAAAATTCGGTAAACTGCGCCTTACTTCTAGAATTTTTACTCGATGGTATATAAAGTTGGTTCGTACTTTCAGTACTGATTTTAACCACCTGATGTAACCCTGTTTACTAATTAAATTAAGTTAGATAAGTAGTTATTGACGATTAAAACGAATTTAGGTTCAACGATTTGCCCCAAATAGGGTGTTTTCCGATCGTGGTATACACTGTCTAATAGATGTCCATCTTGAAAAATACCCGCCACAAAAATACGAGGAGGCTTCGCATTTTCCTATCTCCTCCTATGATAATTGTTTTTAATAGCTGAAAACCGGTTGAACAGCTAGAGTACAGCATCATAATGTTGAAGACAGGCTGATTTTCTTTAAAAAATACTATTTTGATAGATTTAATATACGTTTATAGAAATGTATTGATTTTCAATTAATGGAACATTCCAAATTATTGCATACCTCCATGGTTTAACACAAGTAGGTAAATTTATAGACCCTTGGAGAATAAACAGAAATAGTATTGTAGTGCTATACAATACTGCAAATAGGTATTAACCACTTTTGATCGCCATTTGAATCAAAAGTGTGTTGGTACTGTTAGATATAATATAAACAAATATACTAATAAACTTTATCACTGTGAGTGTTGGTAGCCCCTACTTTCAGATTATAAACACATAATTATATAATACTTTATTACTGTTAATTGTTTCTCAACGTTTGTATTAATTAATAATTACAAAAATATAAACGTATTAGTGGTCTTTAAATGTACTTTACTATTTCAATCGACCATGAGACAGTGACAGTTTTAATAAAGTATTAAATCGGAAATGTTTCACTCTATTTAGTGGTATATTATTTATAGGCCTATAAAAAAATATTTCGTTAATGATTGGATAATAAAGAAATATAAAGAATAATTTAACAAAATTGGGTTTGTTAAAATGAGTCCAAATAACAAATTTCGACTCATTTTGTGACAAGTTTCTAGGTGCTAATTTTGGTTGACTACATAAATCATTGTGTCTATTTATTTGTTTCTGTAAACGACAATGTTTTATAGTCCTGCCGTACGTACATTTGAAACCGACAGTTTTTTTACGCTGAAATTACTATGTATTCGAGAACCATCTGTGGGCACGAACTAGATGGTAGGCCTACGCGAGCGAAGCGAGCGTACCATCTAGTAGAGACAATTGAACGAAAACATTATGAAAGGGGTTTTGTTTTTTCAGTTCATAATTATAAGCGGCCACACCCCTACCCCAACCCTTAAAATGGCAATTTCCGGTAACTAGAAGCTCTAATTTTAAAAAGAATTTCTTCTAGAGAATTTGTTTTCCATATTTCAAATTATGTTCCATTTGCATCGTCGTAGCAACCCTATATTTCCAAATTTTCTTCACCTCTCAGTGACCATGATGGGGCGAGGTCCTAGGGACTCTTATACATTGTTATTTAAAATTAAGTGCAATTTCCGGCCATCTAGCAGCTCTATTTTTCCAATTTGTTTTACCTCAGCCCCAACCATGGTGGGGCTGAGGTCCTGGAAACACTTAATATATATTTTTATTTCCTATTTTAAATTATAATTGGCACTTTCAAAACTATCATGGGCTAAGATCCTGGAGGTACTAATAAATATATTTTTATTTTATATTTGAAATTAAGTGCCATTTCCGGCCATCGAGTAGCTGTATTTTTCCAAATTTAAGTTGGTGTTGGTGTCATTTGCAATTACCATTTTCGCACCCCAGATATTTAGAATTATTAGTTATTACTCACAAAACTAAAAATATAAATTTTGTATGACATGGGGATACAATTTTAGGCCCTATTTTGTGTCAGTTGGGGTTTACAAACGTTTATTAGACATACAACCGTTGGTGGCGCTGTTTAGGGCCACATTTTGGGGATCTGGCATTATTTTTCCCAATCTGGCATTATTTGAGACAGGATACGACATAATTTAAATTTTATCGCTAGCAACGCTGATGTATACCCCGGAAAAGACCAACATGTGCGAAGTGTAGCGTTGAAAACATCGAGTGGAAATTATACACGGCCTATCACTAAATTGTCAGTAATCTTATCCTGTTGAGGGTTATGAATAGAATAGGTTAAGTTTATGTGATTTCCTCACATAGGGGGGAGGATGTTTCGCTTAGAAACTAAGTTGTTTATCTGAACAGAGAGGGCGCTATATTGCGTGGGCAATTCAGAATGTTCTGCTGAATTCATCTACACGTCTAATGTTTCTCTGATGTAATTACTGGGTTT
The DNA here is from genome assembly GCF_964355755.1 of Antedon mediterranea. Lineage (NCBI taxonomy): Eukaryota > Metazoa > Echinodermata > Crinoidea > Comatulida > Antedonidae > Antedon > Antedon mediterranea. Next base: position 11,104,346 of record NC_092676.1, on the reverse strand, counting down.
TTCTATTTAAAACCATAACTGATGTTTGATAATTGTCATTATGATGATATGTAAGTATTTAAGAATCACATGATTGTTCGTAATTAAGTAATTTTATTACGTATACCGAATTATGAGCACATTTTAGGTTGATCACCCTAGCATGTGTTTATCATTAGCGACGCTCACATGGTCGGCTTGCTATTGCACTCGTATCGGCAGACTTGCTGTATGTATAGAATTGTCGCTGTAGTGGGGCAGTTTTTGCCTACATTGATCATAACTTAGATAAATTACAATAACTGAATTATCGTATTAGATATAAGTCAAGTTTACCGTTACGTTGATGACTTTAATGTTTGTTTGTAAGAACTAATTTATTGCGCTTGAGATATTTCCTTTGTTTGGAGGTAGAACACCGTGGTTTGGTGGCGCATTGATATTTGGCAGGACTAATGATGTAATTAGGCTTGTTATCTTGCTTAGTGTAATTACGAAGCTTTTTTTTTAGGTTACATTGTTTAAACTTACTGTATTTTAATTCTGTCTATTCAGAATGTTTTCTGGTGTGTATACTGTACTAAACTGATGTTCTGATTTGATGTGTGTTGGGGAGATTGATTGATTGATTGATTGATTCTTTTATTTTTCACACAACATTCATAAAAATATAAATAAAAGATTAAGTACAATAAAGTGTGAAAAACAGGATAACCACAAGCAAGCAAAGCTTTTAATCTGTGGCATCCTAACTTAAAATATACATTTACAAATATATTACAAAAATGTTTTCATGTAGTAAATAAATGAAGGAAAATACAACGTACTATAATATAATATATATATATATATATACATCAGTCTTAGAATATCTTATCTCAGAATATATACGAACATGTAATTAATTAAGTTAAAGTTAGACATATTTTACAAATGTTGTTTTCGCAAAGATATATTGTTTCTTTATAACTATTAATGCATTTATTTAGTAATAGTTTTTTAAATATTGATATATTTTCACTCTCTCTTATATTTCTTATAAGTTGATTCCATAGCTTAGGTCCTCTATATGCTATACTTTGCTGACCCATATTAGTTGATTTTAATTTTATACAATAATTGTCTTTATTTCGAGTGTTATATGTATGATAATTATCAAATAAACTGAATAAAGAATTAAAACATTTTGGAAGTTGTCCTTTTTGGTATTTAAACATAAAATTTAAAACACGGTTTTTATACAAATCAAATATATTAAATGTGCCCGTTTTCACAAAGAGCTGAGAAGAGGGATGATGAAAGTCTACCTTACAAATGATCATAAGAGCTTTTTTCTGAAGCAATAGAAGGCGATCCAAATTGTCTTTGTTTCCCGCACCCCATACAATAATACCATATGTCAACACTGGTAATATAAGTGTCTTGTATATGGTAAGTAACACTCCAGTAGATACTAATTTTTTTATATGACACATGGCACCAATTATTGAGGATGCTTTACAAGAAACTGCATTTGTATGGTGTCTAAAGTTCAGTTTCTCATCAATGATGACACCGAGAAATTTAGTATATGGTACTCTATCTATTGAAACTCTATTTATTGAAAGTACAAATTGGGATGTGTCAATGTTGGTATTCTTTCCACTAAATAACATATACGTAGTCTTGGTTGTATTAATAGTTAATCTATTAGTTTTACACCATTTCTCAATTTTATTTAGTTCATTTGTCATTATTGTAAAGGCAGTGACGATATCATTGTGTTGTAAAAACATATTCGTATCATCTGCAAACATTATTAAATCAACGACATTACTTACAGAAAACATGTCATTTATGAAAATCAAAAACAGCAGGGGTCCAAGGATTGACCCTTGTGGAACGCCTTGTTTTATTATTTTGGTTACAGACTGACACTTCCCAATTTGTACGAATTGTTGTCTTTCTCTAAGGTAGCTTCGGTACCAATCAAGAACCACGCCTCTTATTCCATAATGGGGCAATTTTGTGAGCAATAATTCATGATCTATCGAATCGAACGCCTTGGATAAATCCTAAAATACGCCAATCATAAATTGCTTGTTGTCAACGGCTGTTGTTATTTTATCAAGGACTTGTAGGAGGGCGTGGTTAGTTGAATGACCTGCCCTGAATCCATATTGAGATTCATGTAACATATCATATTTACACAAAAAAGCGATTGTTTGGTCATATACGACCCTTTCAAATACCTTAGATATACATGGTAATATCGATATCGGTCTATAATTTTCTATGTTCTCTCTTGCTCCTTTTTTATACACAGGAATTGTTTTAGCAATTTTTAGTTGACAAGGAAATACACCCGATTGAAGGGATACATTGATTATATGAGATAACGGTTTAGCCAGTATATCTGAGTTATTTTTTATATAAATGGTACCAATGTCATCACAACCACTTGACTTATTTACATTTAAGTCATTAATGTATTTAATGATATCGGACTCGGATACAGCTCTAAAAAACATTGAATTCAAAATGTCATGTTGTATTTTATATTCGGTGTTACTATTACGGTTATCATCACCTGTCATTTAGTCACCTATATTTATAAAGTATGTGTTAAACGCATTGGCTATGGATGTTGGGTCATTAAGTTGATGGGAGTTGATTTTCATTTTTTGAGGCATGTCTTGATGTTTCTTCCTACCTAATAATGAGTTTATGACACCCCATGTTTTCTTTATATTACTCTTGTGCTTTTCAAATTCATTTTTGTAATAAATAGTTTTCCTTTCTCTTATTATTGATGTTAACTTATTCTTATATTTCTTATATTTAGATTTATTTATATCTGTTGGTTTCTGTTTATATTTGATGTATAATTTATTTTTGGTACAAAGAGATTTTTGAATTCCATATGTTATCCACGGGGATTTAATTGTATCTACTTTTAATCTAACTCTTTTTAGTGGGAAATGCTTATCTATCATTGTTTTTAAAGAATCTGAGAAACATTTATATGATTCATTCAAATTTTCAATGCTAGTTACATATTGCCAATCATAGCCCTGTAATTCAAGTCTAAATTGCCGTTTTTGTTGATCAGTATAGCTTCTTTTTATTATAAATTTTTCTGATCGTGGTAATGAATAATTTTCTGAATCATCCATGCAGAAAACTGCAAAGTGGTCAGATATGTCGTTAACTAATATCCCTGTGTTAATATTTTGGAATTCCTGATAATTTGTATAAATATTGTCAATTACTGTTGCGGTATCTTTTGTGATTCGGGTGGGTTTATTAACTAGTGGAATGAAAGATTCTGTTAGCATGTTGTCTACGTGAGTTTGAACATTATTGTCACCGTTATAATTTTGTAGATCTAGGTTAAAGTCACCCATAAGGTATGCCTTTTTATTTTCATTGTTTAACATGTGCATTAATTCACTAAGTTGATTATTAAATGTTGGAATATGGGCTTTAGGGGGCCTGTAGATTATTCCACATATAATTGATTTATCATTATTTTTTAATTCAATTATAATGCACTCTCCCTCGTTTATCATAGCAGACAAGTCATTTCTTATTTGATATGATTTTAGATCTTTTAGATCTTTTCGCAGGGCCTTTATTTCAGAAGATGACGTGTCAGTCCTCAAGTCGGTAGTCGCGGGAACTTTAAGCTGACGTGGCATAGGCGTTGCCTCAGTAGTTTCAGATATTTGTTTAGATTTCGCTCTAGTAGCACTCATTTTTTACAATCGACTTCTTATTTTACTTTTATTTGATTGTAGAAGCTGTTTAAAACTTACGTTCAGTTTATTTCATCCTTTAACTTACTTTTGGGAGTTCGATAAGTTTTAGCTTTGACGGAGTCTTCATTACATAGCGCCCTAAGATAAGTTGTAAGTTAACTTGTTGTGTATTATTAGTATTGTAACAATGTAATCTGTTAATTTTCGTGAGACTGTCATTACTGTTTTACTGATAATGTTATTTCTGATTTGATTCTTTAGAATTGAATTAAAGTTCATCTAGTATCTTACACTGGAGTTTATCTCAATACTGTCTCTCTGCGCCTGCGCCGATCCCTCGCCTCGCCAGTATATATGACCTTGACCTTGTAGTATCGTGCGCAAAAAAAATACACTCTGGTTTGAGGATTTTTTTAATTGAAATCCGGGTTAAAGTAGCAATAGGTTAAACACTTGATTCCGTGTTTGGCCCTTTGGCACTACCCCGGAAATCAAAATACAAGCTTATTTGAACATTAAGTATAAGTAAAGCAAGATTATCCGGGTTCAATTAACTAAACACAGGTCGGAAATCAATACTTTGTTTTCCCAAGAATAAAGTAGGCCTCACCATAGTTATGGGCCATACCATACCATACCTATGCCATACCTATACAAATATTAGTATAGATATTTTTAAAAGTATGCAACCGTACACAAATCTTAATAATATTAATGATAATGATAAGCTTCCATGAATCTAGCTGACAGAGCGCGGACCGCCCACACTGTTACAAAATAAACACAGTTTAATTAACCGTCGTTAACAACAAAACGGTCGCGTGCCTAACATATTGTTTACTGCACATGCTCAACAACCTTTAACCTTGTTGGCTATGCTTTCGCGCGCTCTTATCCTGGTGGCGTGATTAATATTTTATATTTTTAGCGCTAGCTGCTATGGCGACGAACAAAACTTTATGCGACGAATGTAATATAACTTTTCTCCCAGAAATATTACAAGATTATTAATACATGTAATTACAAGATTAAATACATTTTGTTTGTAAATTGTAGTACCCTTTGGGTTTAAAAAACATTAATTTTGCCATGTTCGAAATCTGCCGCAATTAATCTACGCTAATGTTTTTATGACCTTAAAGTAGCATTTTATAACCTGTAGTAGCCTTACATCTGAGACAACAATTAGTTGTTGTCTCAGCCTACATTTAAAATTACAAAATCAGCAAGCCTTCTAGGGTTACTAGTAAACCCTATGATTTGCCGACATTGATATAGGCCTAGGTAGGCCTGTTGGTAGGCTAATCTTATGTGTAGTAGCTACAACGTGTAATCATGATCTATACTCATCGTTGTCTACTTCTTGTGGGAATAATAATCAGTAATAGACAAGGTACTTTTATGCTTCGTTTGTTCATGGTTAAGTTTGCCTTGCGTCTACTTTTCAAAACGAAACGAGCGCTAGAGAGTAGTAGAGTCAGTGGTGACGTATCGCAACTATACATAGCCAGCCAATCCCGGATCAGGGATCGCAGTTTACATTCAGTTAGGCCCGGTGATTGGATGTGATGTGGATGACATAACGACTAGCCAATCACCAGGCACTACAATTTAAATATAATCACATCGATAATTAAGGAGATTTATGAAGAAACCACTGCTTGGCCATATATTAAAAACACGTTTGTTGTACTTGAGACCACAAGACACGGTAACAACATACATGGTCAAATGCATAATTCTAATATTCTATAGATTAGCACAATTTTTAATGACAGGAGGTGGCAGGCCACTATGATAATTCAAATATAAAAATTGCATATTTTATTAATATTACCAACTACTTAAAATTACCAGTCGTAAGAAAGTGAACTTTTCGTAGTCCGATTGTGATGAAATTAAACAGAATTGTTCAGCAATATATTGTTGTTGTCAATTAATCATCGACGCAGACATGTCAATAGAACAATCTGTCTGCGCATACAATTTCTACATGGCTACGAAAAAAAAAACGCTCCGTATGAGAATGACACAACATAGATCAGCTATCAAAACATTAAAGCTTGATCAACCTGTAGTAACATCAATACAGTACAATAAAAAAAATACACTCTGGTTTGGGGATTTTTTAAATTGAAATCCGGGTTAAAGTAGCAATAGGTTAAACACTTGATTCCGTGTTTGGCCCTTTGGCACTACCCCGGAAATCAAAATACAAGCTTATTTGAACATTAAGTATAAGTAAAGCAAGATTATCCGGGTTCAATTAACTAAACACAGGTCAGAAATCCCAAGAATAAAGTAGGCCTCACCACAGTTATGGTGAGGCCATACCTATACCATACCTATACAAATATTAGTATAGATATTTTTTAAAGTATGCAACCATACACAAATCTTAATAATAATAATGACAATGATAGTGATAGTGATAGTGATAGTGATAGTAATAGTGATAGTGATAGTGATAGTGATAGTGATAGTGATAATAATAATAATAATAATAATAATAATAATAATAATAATAATGTGGACGAGGACACTTTTCGACTGGAAATGTGCTGTACAAAATACTGAAAATCTTTATAATATTACTGAATAGTAATATTACTGGGAAAATAAGAGGATCTCTGCGTTTAGAGAGCCGCACAAATATCGATCATAGACGCGCCAAAACGTTATCCCTCTATTTATTTATTTAATTAGTCAAACCGTTCATAAGCTTACATAGCTACATCAGTATCAGTAAAATACATATTACATAATAATACATCCTCCATCCCATGTACTCAAGCTTAGTTAGCAGAAGAAAAGAAACTACACGTAGGCCTACATGATCTCATTGCTGTATCTACATCATATTTTCGAAGCCTCTCATATTATAGTTTATATAACACCTAAATAAATTCCAGTCATTTGATTGGACGATTGTGGGTCACATGGCGTGCAATAGTACGCACTATTAAACGATCGTTTAATAGTACTTTTTTAAACATTTTTGTGTACGAAAAAAAAAACATTTCCCGGATGAAAAAAAATCTAGTATACAAATTACTGTGAGATACAACAGTATCACCTGTCGTCTGGACTCAGTTTCGTTTCTTTTTTAAACATTTTTGTGTACGAAAAATGTTTCGCGGTGTACGATTTGGAGAGATATTATATGTACTAATTTCATTCAAAAAGGCATTTAAATTGGCTTTACGTCGTTTTTAGGATTTCGATTAATTAATGGGGACATCCCTACAAGATGTGGAATCGTCGGAAAAAACATAATTAGCTTATGATTTAAGTTGCCTGTCGAAGTTTCGTATTGCTGTCTTTCACCCTAGGCCCAGGCTAGCTAGTAATAGGCCTAGGCCTGTTAGTATTAGGCTACGCCTCGGCGTTTTAGCCTTGCTAGGCCTAGGATTGTTTGGTCGTTTGTTGACATAATTAACACTACAGTAGGTGCGTTTATAAAATCCACATGATTAATAATATTTAATAATTAGTATTAAAAACCAAATGTTACTGTTATAATCAATGTGAATCAAATGTAGGTCTTGGCTAGGCCCTAGCCTATGCCTACCTTTTATTTGATTCAAATGACAGGAATCTATTTAGATGTTATATAAAACAAATAATGAATGTTTTATATTCGTCTAATGGTACAAATAATGACATTTGATGAATGATGAAAGGTTATATTTCAACTCGCCTCGCGCCTCGTTGAAATATAACCTTTCATCATTCACCTCATGCAATTATTTGTACCATTACACTCATAACATTCATTATTTGTATACTATCATATTATGGTGCTTGTATCACATAAAGCTTGGTTAAGAGTTATCCTATAGTCTACGATACTAGGCGATATATATGAAGCATACGAAATTGTCATATGATACTGAAGAAATCTAAATACAGTAGATTAATCGGGTGGTATACGAACATAACGATGTTTCCAATAAAGGATCAGGACACGACTCCCTTACACCTTTTGTTTTTTAAAAAAGTTACTCCTTTTATTTTAATTCCTCTTACTTATGTTATTAATTTATCTTTTACTACAGGAATCGTACCTGACCACATAAAATTAGCTAAAGTGGTCCCAGTTTTTAAAAAGGGAAATGCAAATTTACTTAACAATTATAGACCGATTTCTATGGCAAGCCTCAGCTGTCTGAAGTATTCAAAATATTATATTACTATATCATTTTTTATTATATTATATATTGTATTGTAATGAATTTTACGTTTTGCGTTATATTACTTGGTTTTAGCATTATATTATATCTATTTCTAATATATTATGTGAAAAATGTAACAAATTATTGACTTTTTGTATTATTTTATTCGGTTTTGGCATTATATTATGAACATTTACTATTATATTATTAATAAAATACCTTATATTATAATATAATTGTATTATATTAAACGCATTTACTTTACTTTATAACATACAACATTATTATATTATACGCATTCGTTAGTTATTATTATTATTTTATATGATGTTTATTATACGTCACGGCTTATTTCAGTTCTTCTAACTCTTTCTCTCCCTCCCCCTGTTCACTAGCAATCAGCGGCAGAATCTGAATTGTGTGACTGTCGAAGAATAACTATTATCTTTACTACGTAGGCCTAGGCCTACCAGGGGATCTAGCCTAGACGTAGCTAGTTAGATAAGTGACCAAGGACCACCGGACAGCTACAACTAATACTACAATACAATAATACTACTACAAACAATAACTACTACTGCTACTACCTAGGCCTAGCTAGTAGAGTAGGTAGCTACGGATCCGGTAGCTACTACTAGGCTCGTAGGGCGTATGTATGATATTAACTACTAGTACTAGGCCTAGGCTAGGCCTACTAGTACTAGGCTAGGCCTAGACTTAAGTTGTAGTAGGCTAGAGCCGGGCCTGCTGCCTTATAGGCTAGGCTACTACTACTACTACTACTACTACTACTAGGCAGCCAGCCCATGATGGGTACGAGTAAGCCAAAATTTTGGATATAAGTAAACCAAAATTTGGGTACGAGCGAGTTGGCATTGGTACGGGTTGACCTGTATCATTCTAGCTAATCATACTAGGCCTAGGCCTCAAGTAAGTCTACGCTACCCAGTCCGGCTACAATATGGTCTATTTTGTTTTATAGCTTTATTGATAGCTGGGTTCAAATCTGGGTTGGGACGGCTTTTTCTCATTCTAAAACAGATTTCCTTATCATAATAAAATAATATATGAATTTATTTGTAATATTGTAATGTATACATAATATAAGTAGGCCCTAATTGACATTGCATTTATTATTATTAATTATATATTATACGGTTACCCCTTAATTATACTATAGTATAATTTCCTTGTTATATTTTACAATATTTTCTTCATAATTCTACAATTTTGTCTTTCACAGCACAAATTTATCATACTGAATCATCACACACCAAGTCTCATAAATCTCTACTGTATTTGTCCAAGCTACTCCAGCTACATGGTATTGCCTTGAGGCTAAACTACACGGTATACTGGCACTACCATCATTCCTGGCTCGTCAACCTGGACCACATAAGCGCAGTTTCAGTTTCAGTTTATTTACCATTTCAATTTATGAACATAAGAGATGAACAACTTATATGGATGGATAACCGTAAGAGCGAAGCTCGTTTACCGGTCACCCGTTAGTGCAGTGGCTTTACAGACAACATAAAGACAGGACAAAGGTGCAATACATAACAAGACATGTGAACACTTGTGTTTGCAACCCCTTCGATAAAATTAGAAAGTTAGATATTATAATATTTCTTTTTGATCATACAATGATAATTTTTAAATTACTTCTTAAGAAGTAATACTACTGATTCAAAATACTGTAGTGACTTACACCCTTTGGTCAAGGCTTTATTTGCTCTTATGCTTATTTCCTCCAACATACAGAGTACATAGGACTTTGGAGGTATGAAACTTTGTTTGGAGTAGAACCAGCTTCCGGCATTAAATGTTAAAAATATGTTCATATTACTCATTAATTAATAATAATTATTAATAAATTAATAGAAAACTAGAGAGGGCACTTTTCGAAAAGAAAATGAATATTTTTTTATGTGCGTTATTATTCCGCTCGAGTTTATTCAATGTACTGTAATATACACTGTTATACTATTTTATTGGAAAGTAATTATTTTTGTGTGAATCTTCTTGAAGTTGTTTGAAAGCGTATCCTTTTACTTCTTTTCTTCAGAAAACATCTAATTTAGGTCTTAAGGTGACAAATATACACCTCACACCAGATTCTGCCCACACACACTTCATCTCCTGAACTAATATTGTACAGTATAAGTCAAAATAATTGTTTAAAATTTTTTTTTATTGAAAACAATCTGCCTCAAAAAATATTATACAATAGTAACAATATCAGAAAGGTAGGTATTGTAATAATGTTTAAATTAAAAAATGTGAAAAAAAACTGAATGTTTATACATACATTACAACTGAAATATATTAACTACTAGGTTATTTTAGTAATGTATACACAAGTACAGAATATCAGAAATTAATGAATCATGTGTCTAAATGTGGCATTATTAGGCTAATTTGCTTTGAGAAAAACATTGATGCCATTGGCCTATACAAATAATCAAGGCAATTAGACAAAATATTTATATAAACAATTATACTAATATTGGTAGGCATAAAAGTGTATATACACTTTCCTTAAATAATAACAGTATAGGGCCTTACCAATTTATTTAATACATAATATATGAACTATATTACACAAAAGAAATATAAATGAATTTATATGGACATAATGATTATCAAAACTAGTCAATATAATTAAATTTTAAACTCATTACCAGCATTATAAATACAATTTTAAAAAGATGAGAATGAAAGTGAATATCAGATTCTTAGTCCTCATTATACACAATTTTCTACTATTAGTATCACATATTAAAATATAAAACAATCATGTAGCCTTTAATGAATTTACATGGAGGTCTATTCAAATAAATTTAAATAAAAGGGTCACAATATATCTTCGTCTCCAGTTTGTAGAAAATGAAGTTAGGATTCCATTTATTTCAACAATAAAAAATATTCAAAATATCCTCTGCCAGTTTGCGTTCAAGAGTACAACCTGCTTAGTTTTTAATACGAGTACTGCTTTCTATACACATAACTTTGATTTCTGCAAAAAAAAAAAAATCACTGTAATAATGTACTTTAATTACTGTAATAATCTAGGTATAGATTATGTTGAGAGGGCCAGTGAGAGGGCGTTCGACTGTACTACCATAAGTCCTCTAGGTGTATAAAACTTACTTCTTGTCTACAAAGTGTATAGTAGTATGCTAATAGTACTATTATTAGATTAGGTAGTTGGGAGTAGATTGGAGAGATGATACATCTATTTATAAGAGAGTACTGTATATATGGAACTATCTGTGTTAGCCGCCTTTGTATTTTTAGATATAATACCAATAGGTACTATGTATTGGGATGCAATTCAACAGTTATGAATAACAAAAGTCCTATGTACTCTGTATATTGGAGGAAATAAGCATAAGAGAAAATAAAGCCTTGACAAACAGGGTGTAAGTCACTATTTTGAATCAGGAGTATGACTTCTTAGGAAGTAATTTTAAAATTATCATTGTATGATCGAAAAGATATTATAATATCTAACTTTCTCCTTTATATAAATATATTATTTTATCTAAGGGGTTGCAAACACAAGCATTCACAAGTCTTGTTATGTATTGCACCTTTGTCCTGTCTTTATGTTGTCCGTAATGTCACTGCACTAACGGGTGACCGGTAAACGAGCTTCGCTCTTACGGTTAACCATCCATATAAGTTGTTCATCTCTTATGTTCAGAAATTGAAATGGTAAATAAACTGAAACTGAAACTGTGCTTATGTGGTCCAGGTTGACGAGCCAGGAATGATGGTAGTGCCAGTATACCACGTAGTTTAGCCTCAAGGCAATACCATGTAGCTGGAGTAGCTTTGACAAATACAGTAGAAATTTATGAGACTTGGTGTGTGATGATTCAGTATGATAAATTTGTGCTGTGAAAGACAAAATTGTAGAATTATGAAGAAAAAATTGTAAAATATAACAAGGAAATTATACTATAGTATAATTAAGGGGTAACCGTATAATATATAATTAATAATAATAAATGCAATGGCAATTACTTATATTATGTATACATTACAATATTACAAATAAATTCATATATTATTTATTATGATAAGGAAATCTGTTTTAGAATGAGAAAAAAACCATCCCAACCCAGATTTGAACCCAGCTATCAATAAAGCTATAAAACAAAATAAACCATATTGTAGCCGGACTGGGTAGCGTAGACTTACTAGAGGCCTAGGCCTAGTACGATTAGCTAGAAGGATACAGGTCAACCCGTACCCATATGCCAACTCGCTTGTACCCCGGAATTTTGGTTTACTTATATCCAACATTTTGGCTTACTCGTAGTCGTACCCATCATGGTCTGGCTGCCTGGTAGTAGTAGTAGTAGTAGTAGTAGTAGCCTAGCCTAAGGCAGCAGGCCCGGCCCTAGCCTACTACAACTTAAGTCTAGGCCTAGCCTAGTACTAGGCCTAGCCTAGTAGCTAGGCCTAGACCTAGTAGGCCTAGTTAACATCATACATACACCCTAGTAGACTAGAGCCTAGTGTAGTAGCTACCTCTACTAGCTAGGCATAAGTAGTAGCAGTAGTAGTTATTGTAGTAGTATTATTGTATTGTAGTATTAGTTGTAGCTGTCCGGTGGTCCTTGGTCACTTGTCTAGCTAGCTACGTCTAGGCTAGATCCCCTAGTGCCTAGTACGTAGCTAGTAAAGATAATTAGGCCTAGGCCTTGTTTTTCTTCAACAGTCACATAATTTAGATTCTGCCGCTGATTGCTAGTGAACAGGGGGAGGGAGAGAAAGAGAGAAGTGAAATAAGCCGTGACGTATAATAAACATCATATAAAATAATAATATAACTAACGAATGCGTATAATATAATAATGTTGTATGTTATAAAGTAAAGTAAATGCGTTTAATATAATACAATTATATTATAATATAATGTATTTTATTAATAATATAATAGTAAATGTTCATAATATAATGCCCAAACCGAATAATATAGTACAAAAAGTCAATAATTTGTTACATTTTTCACATAATATATTAGAAATAGATATAATATAATGCTAAAACCAAGTAATATAATGCAAAACGTATAATTCATTACAATACAATATATAATATAATAAAAAAATGATATAATAATATAATATTTTGAATACTTCAGACAGCTGAGGCTTGCCATAGATTTCCGTTCTCCCCATTATTATAATTTATTTAATTGTATGCGTTGTATGTGTATAATTATACGGTACCGTTCTTATTTTGTTTTATTATTATTTTAGGGGTCATTGTGAGACAAGTTTTACTTCTAATTTTGATCCCTAAGATGGTCTTATATTAATTGTTGATTAATGTTAAAATATTGTTTGTTATATATTGTTTGTAATGACCATCTTAAATAAATGTTTATTGAAACTTGAAACTTGATGATCATATAATATTTCAGTTGGTGTACGTGTGTTTAAGAGTGCCGGTTATATATTATTATCGTCTACTTTTGAAGAGGGTTGTTCTTTGTGATTTGTGTGTAATGTTTGTTGTAAATGAAATAAATAAACACATATACGCAATAAATCAAAATTAATAACTACTGAAAAGTAATAACATTGGCTAGCATTGTTGGAAAATATGTCAATACATCAGTATTACGCTCAAAATATTATAATTACCCCTTAATATATTATGTAGTCGCCTTTATTCACAGGTGTAAATAATTATTTAAAAACTGTTTACGAGGAAACGAAGAATCATTCTGTGTTCGCGCAGTGTAGAGTAACTATTTTGTTGTTCATTTCCTCCTGATATTGGTTTAACAACCTTATAGGTATGTATTCTGTTTTTAGTATTTATAAATTGAGTAAATCACGAGACACCTTCTTTTTTTCTCATTGTCGTCATTTTTTGTTTATATATTTTAGAATTCCTATTCCAAACTAGTCCATTGTGTTCTTTATTAAAACTTGGAAGTTTTCTTTTATTCTTTAGTGGAACTTTTAACAGTTTCTTTTATATTATTATTCTTCTTTATCATGATATTTAATTAATGGTGTTCTTCCATCGTAGAGTAGCTTTATTTATTCATTAATTTTAACTATGCTACTCTGTATAATACAGTTTATTGCATATTGATTTAAGCTATCAGGTGATGGTTATGTTTATTTTTCTCTGCCTTGGTATACCAAGTTGATGGTAGTTATTACAACGTCTGAAAATGTTCATACTAGACTAGTCCATGTCATTTTAATATCTTTTGATAAAAATTGTAGTCAATAATTGTATCACCACCCGAAAAGGGACAAATTTCCATAATGTCCGGTTAGCCATATTGATGCATGATCCGATATGTACAACTCATCACCTTCCAGAATATGTAATAAAAGTAAATTCACCATTTATTTTAGAAACTATGACTGTGTAAAAAAAGACTTAATTTTGACAAATTTTTGAACTTTTTTATAAAAAACGTGCACGAATTGTCTAATCCGACCTGATCGTATGACGTGATTTTAAGTCGAAATGGTTTCAACTTTAGTAAAATTACTAGAAAAGGATGGAAATACATAATTCACGCACAAAAATTATGTCATTAACGCTACGTGCGCACCGCACACGTAAACATTTACATGCTTAAAATGACATGAATCGTGTAGAAAGTTGATTAGAAATTAATTGTCCATACTATCGGATAGAGGAATGTCCTACTTCAAAAGATTGAAAAACATGGACGAAGGTCGTTTACCAAAAGTTCTGCTAAGAGCGCTCTTTGCACTTGAAAACACTTTAAATTGGAATTGGCTACATAATATAAAATCTATTTTAATCAACTGTGATATACAAAAACATTTTAACTTAGAATATGCTAATAATTGGCTTAAAGATTTCAAAGAAAAAAACACTATAAGAGATAAGATGAAATGGCTTGAGAATGCTAAGAATAAACCATCACTAAGTAATTATATAAGGTATAAAAATGAACCAAAACTAGAAAAATACTTATTAGATAAGTGTAACTACCATGCTTCAAACCTAGAATTTAAAATTCGCTCCAATTCTCTACCACTTGAAGGTAGAAAAGAAGCATGGTCACCTCAAAATGCAGGTATATGTTTATTGTGTAATTGTAATGAAAAGGAAACTGTATATCATTTCGTATTTGAATGCAAACGACTTGAGTACGTTAGACATCCAATACTCATGAACCTTAAAGATGAGCTAAACAACAATAATCTGTCCATGTTCTGGGAATTGTTTACTACTAGCTCTCTAGATCTTAAATACCACTTATTCTTCGATGATCTTGAAATCCATAATGAATTTAAAATTACACCAAATCAATTGACCCATGATGTATACGAATTAGCAAGTATTATTTTCGACAAACATTGTAACATTTTTCTGACCATGGCTTGGAACACACGAAATGATATATATAATAAAATCCCTTCTCAAACTTAATTTATTCATTTTCTTAGTATTTAATCTGTCTCAGTTTTCTTAATTTTTTTTTTTTTTGTTATTTTGTTCTTATGTCTAATTTCTTGTTTTGTATTTATATTTAAGTGTGTATGAATTATTTTTCACTGTAAACTTGTTGCACATCTCATTGAGACTTTGCCTCTGATTTAAAAGAGATACAATAAAAGTTCAGTTCAGTTCAGTCCGTATTTTCAAATTTTAAATGCGCGTGCGCGTAACTTTGTTTACAACACGCCATTATTTATCCACAGCAAGTTTGCCCTTTATATGAATTACACTTTTACCAAGTGTCAATGAAAAATAACGTTTGGTTTCTATTCTATGGTTGATCATAACAAATCATAAATCGCACAACTCTGACATCATTCAAAAATAGGAGGTGCACAACTTCACGTAAATGTCCATATGTTGACAAAGCTATGAAATGTTACGTTTACACGTTTTAAAAAATGACAGGAAGAAAGAATAATACAGAACTAGATTTGAACTCGTCACGGTGACGAGTTAGACTATCGCGCAAGCGCATCGTATCACGCACATGCTATTTATTAGGCTTAGTCTACAGTAGGCTGCACCACAACGATTGTACAAACAGCATAACATTGATCAAAACCGTCCACCAACAAGCGTTAACAGTGGACGGTATTGGCATTGTAAATGGTTTAGTTGACGGTTAATTTTGATTATACACTACTCAAGTTTATTTAATTGTTTGAATATGATGACCTTTTCAAATTAAAAAAAGTTCATATGCCTGAAGGAGAATTTTTTGAGTAATAACATTATTGAAAATTGGAAGAAAATTAATAACGTTTACGTGATACCTATGTGCTCTATTGAATGTGACGAACTGTGTCTAAAGAGATAAAAATCCAATTTGTAAAATTCAGATGGCCATATGATGACGTCATAACATACTTACGGTCTAAATTTCACATGAATTCATATCCACAACTCATTACCTTTTATAATTAGTTAGAAAAAAATAAGGGTCAACAGCCATCCCAGAGAGCTATAATCGATTGAAAATCGGCATATTTTTACACAAATTTGCATAAAATTACCCTTTTTTAAGCGCACGATTTTTAAAGTTTGACGTGCACGTGTGTCATTATTTTACATTCATAATTCATCAAAAATGAAAGGAACTTATCATAAAAGGTATACAGAACAACAATCAATTGCAAAAAAGGTCTGTCTAAGCTGCGTACGAGCTAAGTACGCAGAAGCGCGTAGGTGACGCAGACGTTTGTGAAAAATGTGAAATACTTAAAATGTCCTGAAACGTGTAGAAAGTTGATTAGAAATTGATTTGAGCAGTTTTAACTTTGAAAACGCGCGTACGCGCAAAATTACCAACGTTCAAAAATTTTGCTGATGGTACAGAAAGATGACCCTTGACATGAAGCATACGTGTGTCCAAGTTTCATTTGAAAAAGGCTGTTATTTTTTAGTCAATTTAAGAGTTTAAGAAAATCACGCGTAGTTACGCTATGTGACCATATTTTCATTAAACCAAAGTATGTTGCACAACTACATATATACGTGCATCTGCTGTCCAAGTTACAACATAACTGCTATCGCCGTTTTTGAGATCTGCGTGACACAACAATTGAGCAGAAAAAATGTTTGACAATAATAATAGGCAATCGTTCTACAGAGAGCAATAGACTAAAAATATATATTTCATACAATTACAAGGAGAAAAAAACAGAACGAATATAAGGAGTAGCCACGTTCACGTAAGATTTTTATCATGTCCCCAAAAACATGAAGATTAGTTAAATCAGACTTTGAATATGTTATTTTGTAGCTTTAATAAAGTTAATCACTTCCATAGAAAAAAAACAACAAAAAATCATGTGTTCACTTATAAAATGGCAAAATAAATGGTTAAATTCAACCAAAAATCCATTGGCTGGCAGCCAATTTGACTTTTTTTGCTTTAAATTACATTTTTTTCAGGTAAATGCATTTTTTTTTTCGATCAAATTTTTGGTCAAAGTGGATAACTATTATGTTGCATTAAAATGGAATATTCAACAAAAAAATATTTTTTTCAGGGGGACAATACATCTGAACAGGAAGAGCGTTCCTAAGAATTTAACATCGTCATCTAAGTATGCTAATGAGGTGCACTGATGCGTGAAACGCCAAACACATGTTTGGAGCACACGTGGGAAGGGATTGTTGATTTGTTTTTTTGTAGTGTGGGCCTCTATGTAGTAGCTAGCCAGCAGGCCTAAGATAACAAAGAATAGTAACTAATAGGCATTGTCCATGGTTTTCTTGCGGATGAGCCATGGCATCTTTGCCTTAAATATTTCGTGTCAAAAAGTAGGCCTAAGTAGCGAGCGTGAATTAATTTGAAAACAAACCTGGCCCATCTCTATTTTCACCTCACTCACGCTTACCTTTCCGAAATTGTTACAATTTCGGCAGTAATCAAGAACGTTCAAAATCGATGATATTTATTAACTCCGTAATTTTGCAGAACTTTAGGTTTCAAAACACATGATTTTAAAGATGTATTGTCCCCCAAAAACATGAAAAATGAAGATTAATTAAATCAGACTTTGAATATGTTATTTTGTAATTTTAATAAAGTTAATCACTTCGATTGAAAAAACAAATGTTTTCACTTATAAAATGACAAAATAAATGTTTAAATTCAACCAAAAAGCGAATTTGACCATTTTTTTTCAGGTAAATACATTTTTTCGATCCAATTTTTGGTCAAAGTGAATAATTATTATGTTACATTAAAATGGCATATTCAACAACTATTTTGTTAATAATTATTTTTTCAGGGGGACAATACATATTTAACTATAAAAATTTCAAGTGTCAGCCTTTTCGTAAGGTTGGACGGTCTAGGCAGGGAGTTGTTAATTAGGTTAGGTTAGCTTTCGAAATAGTCCTGGCTGTTTCACATTAATTTCTGGTTCGTTCTCCAGATTGCGATCAGGTATTTCATTCTTTAATCGTCTAACTAACTTGATGTATGATAGTGGGTTAAACCTAAGCAATTTAACTATCAAAGGAAAACAACTTGTTAAAGCTAGCGGTCAACGAAATCAAAACAACAACAATGGTGACTTCTTCCAGTGGGTGGTCGATGATACAGTAAATAACCAAGCACTGATTGATTGAATTTCGTCTCTGCATATGTGTCTTCGTAAGATCATGATAATTAACAGGCTCTCCGAGAGAGCACGTTAGCCGGAATTAACGTGATAAACAAGATCACGTTAACGACATGATAAAGAAACATATTATTTAACATAAATATTCAACATTTTAACATAATATTCACCCACCCTTTTTTTTTGGTTAGGATCTATTTTAGAAGTAACAAGTTGTTTCAATCAGACCCCTCACAAAACAAAATATTATAAATAGTTGAATAAAGAAAATGTAAACGCCATTTATAAACTTCAAATTATCTATGTAAGTATGGAAATATATACAAAGAACAGTAGATTTACTCATGATATTTTGACAAATAATAATATTTTATACATTTCTTTAGAATCATTAAGGTTTTACAAGTTTAAGAATTTAATCCCTTTTTTCACTTTGCCTGGTGACTCTACTTGTAAGTTATGTACTAGCAAGTCTGTGCACCTTAACTGGTAAATAAAATGCAGTTATGTGGTTTTTGTCTACGGATTAGTTTCCATTGGTTTTCACAGGCGCCTTAACCAATTTGGTGGATAAGCGTCTAACAAATCGTATTATATTATTGGTTTTCACTTTTTCGTCCGCATTGCAATCAGAACATAGTAGTCCAACTAGTACATCAAGAAAATGTATATACCAACCCAGTTTTGGAATGCTGTTTGGAATGCTGGCACAACGAACAAACAGATTGATTAATTAGAAGCAATACAAAGGAAGGTACTTAGAATAATTCTTGGTATAAATTATATAACCTATGAAAATGCTCTCAGTGTATGTAATTTAGAAACCCTCGCTACTAGAAGAAAAAACCTATGTCTAAGGTTTGCTGAATACCTCAAAAAGTCGGCATATTTTCAATCATGGCTACATCCTAGAACTGTACAACTTAAGAAAGACCAACCCATATCAAGAAATAAAATGTAGAACTAAACGATATAAAAACAGCCTTTACCATACCTAATTAACCTGTTGAATAATAAAGAATAATTACATTTAGCCGTCATCAACCAATGTGTAATAATAAACAAATAATACATAAGTTTTAATACAGATATTTTATTAGGCCATGATTCGTAACAATTTCTTTTACTTTTCAATGTTTTTCTCATTTTCATATTATGTACTTTATCCAATTCCATTTTAATATAAGATGTTCTTTTTATGTGATAACTTTTTTATATGTGCAATATTTTGTAAAATTTTACACAATTTAGCCTTTGGCTACAATATAAATTTCGCTTTATTGAATAAAACCTTGAATTGCATTGAATAGATTAGATAAATCTTGAATCCATGTCCATGATTTTCTGAACTATCCAAACACTAGCCTGAGACATATTCTTGCATTGCTATCAATAAAATGATTCTAAAGATGATGATGATTTCTCGTCCAGAAACTATTTTGTTTTTGGACATTGCCTAGTTCTGCAAACAAGTGTTGATTATCGCTATGCGTGACCACCAGGATTTGATCACTAGGATTAATTCCGGACTCCTCTTTCGAAAAAGGAAGAGAGTGAATCATTCCAAGCATTGCTTTTTAGTCGCGTACAAAATGCAGCCATGTATATGGCCTTGTTTATATTAGTTGGAATTGACATGGTTCTATTAGTCTCAGACCCTTTCCACTGCCAATAATGATTGTTGATCCAATCATTTTATCCTTTTTTTTTCTTTTCTTTTATTTTTTTTTTCACACTTCAAATACACATAATAGTAATAAGCAGGTATCAGAGAAATAATAAAAATGTAGTAATCAAATTAATTATTATGGTTTTCAAGCAGAAGCAAGCGTCAGTGAAGATTTCACAGCAGCAGTTAGAGCAATTAGAAAAAAACTGAAACCAATGATGGCCGAAGAAATTAAGAAAGGGAAACAAATTAAACTAGAAAGCCACTCCGAGAGTGCATACCTCCGCCTAATGTAACATTCTCCTACATAAGATTTCTCCGGGAAAAAATATATATATATGTATATTTGTGTGTGTCTTAATGCGGTTTGTGATTTAGGCTAATTTCACTATAAACATGTCTATGCGAGTTTGGTTTAATGGTTATTTAACATGCCTTTCAATTAACAATAGCTTCAGTTGACTAACAATAGAACAGCAACGCGAAGATCAAACGAGTGAATTTAAAAAGAAATATGTTTTTTAAACTAGGCCTACTCGCATCAAAAACCTTATCTAATTATGTTTTAAAATTACAAATAATAACTCTTGCCTCTTGTACAAAAATGAAGTTTTTTGGACAAGTAGTTCTCAAAAAATGCAATTTTAGTTTACTTGTTACTTTAAGACTGCTCACCGGCTTGTGAAAATTATGTCCCTTCTTTTAACACTAGCAGGTCTGAAAATAATTCTAAAAAGTGGTCCAGAATTGAGACCGTGGTCAAAATTGGGCAATGTCGTTCTTGCACCAGGCGACATGTATCGTAGTAATTTGGAGTCATTCGAATTAAAATTGTGAGCGCTAGAGTGATGACAAACAAACAAACAAAAGCCGGTATCACCGCTAGGTCTGAGAGTCGGACCCCTTCATGACCTTCTGGCCGACGATCCTCAACTAATTTCAATTGTGGCAACAAGCATTAGTAATCATATATTATCGTCACCTGAACTTAAAGCTGTAGCCTATGTGATAGTAAAACGCTAATTGCTGAAATCAGTAAATCTATAATTGATCAGGTTACTGACAGTGTTTATGACAGCGTTGCCATGGACAACGGAGTAACGGCGGCAAACATTTCTAATCTTCGTGAACAGAATGACATTTTATTAGCTGAAAACATAGCAATGGGGATAGACGTAATAACAACGAGGATCTCAGAAGGGGTTGAAATTTGTGATATTGATCGCACACATCGTTTAGGCAGGAAGAAACTAAATCCTGGCACCGATGTATTACCAGTATCTAAATCCAAGTCACCTCATATCGCACTCGCTCTGATTTTTTTCGCAATAAACGACAACTAACAAAATCTGGTTACTCAATTACTGAGAACCTAACATCTAGACGCTTAAATCTGTAATTACATCTAGCAACACGTAATGAAGCAGTTAAAGCTGCCTGGTCCACAGATGGAAGAGTACACTGTCTGCTAAAGAACAAGAAAAAGATCGTCATCAGATCAGTTTCTGACCTCAACCATCTTTGAGTTTCCACCCAAATCAGGAACAATCAACGAACAGCTAAGTACTCCTTACATAACATTAAGTCATAACTGAAAACAACATTCATAAAAGCTAAGACGTTTTTCTTTTTCTTTTTCCATCATATCAATTTTTTTTTTATTTATCAATTATTATTTTGATAATCATAACTATTATTACTTCTATTTTCATCATTAACTTTTGTTTGACAATGTTTTTATTATTAAACTGGTGAGAGTGTGGATCACGGATGAGAAGCATGAAGAAGATGAAGTGGACAGAAGAGAAGAGGAAGTGGTCAGCCAGGGAAACAATGCCAAGCATCAAGATAACTTATATACTTTTTGAAAGGAAAATAATAATAATTAAACACTTTAAAAATAAATACACGTTCCATAATTTTTAATTTTTAATTTTTTTATTTTGTTGTTTTCATTCATCACATCATATTTTTATCAATATCAGTTAATTTTAACCAAAAATTTCAATTTTGATTCTTTTTTTTTCTTTTTTTCCCCTCTCTTTAAATACGTTAAGTCGTATACTGTTTTTGTAACACATATTTTTTTTTGGTATGTACTATGCAACTGATATAGCCTCTAGCACCTCGCAACATGACCGACTAACCAACTTCATTTTTTCACCCTTTTTAAATGATTTTGACAATTTTACTACTAATATTGATCCTGATACACATTTTTTCTCTAAAAACCAAAAATTATCTCAATACTACTACCCCAACTCATGTGTAGTTAGAGTTCTTGTATCTTGGTATACCAATCAAAGGTTTCATGTTCGGTGGAGAAAGTCATTGTCTAGAGACTTCCCAGTTACCAATGGTGTTAGACAAGGTGGAGTTATGTCTCCTTTACTTTTTAATATTTATATGGATGATTTAATTGTCAATCTCAGTATGTCTCGCAATGGATGCGAATTACAAGGTATAAAACTAAACAACCTTAGTTACGCGGATGATATGGTACTTATTGCACCATCTGCCTCCGCATTACAACATCTAATTCATATGTGTGAAAAATACTCATTAACGCATGATATATTGTATAACAAGAAAAAAATCTGTATGTATGTTATTCTGTCCTACAGTCAGGAAATTGACAAAGCTTCCCACTTTAAACTTATTTGAGTCGGAACTTGACTTTTTTAGAGTTTTTAAATACTTGGGTCACACGTTGACACCCGATTTGAAAGATGATACGGATATCAAACGACAGTACAGGTCATTGTGCATTAGAGCTAATACACTATGTAGAACTTTCTCAAAATGCTCTAAAAACATAAAGTGTTTTTTGTTTAAAACATATTGTAGTAACTTATACTGTGCTTCTTTGTGGGCAAATTTTAATGTAAAATCTATGGAAGCACTAAAGGTGTGCTTCAACAATGCCTTACGCCTGCTCCTTAATAAACCTAGGTCATGCAGTGCCAGCACCATGTTTGTAGAAAACCACATCTGCTCGTTCTACGAACTACAACGTAAGGTGGTGTTTGGCATGTTGTGCAGGTTAGGGAGGTCAGACAATATTGTCATAAAATGTATTCATGAATTTGCTTTTCCTTCATCCAATCTACATAGTAGATGGATGAATCTATTGTTCTAACTGTGACTATGTAGCATAGGTTTTTTTTATATATATCTCTACATATATATTTATATGTATTTGTTATATTTGCAATAATGTACACTAATTTGTTGCTGAACTATGGAGAATTTTTTTTTTCCGCAATAAAAGATGAATGAATGAATGAATTCCCGAATACTAAATCTGACTGCTTTTCTACAATTCATTTTAACTCTAGAAGTATCCTTAAAAACACTGATCAAATTAAACAACTCTTAGAGAAACAACAAAGCATCAGTTTGATGTCATTGGTGTAAGTGAAACTTGCCTTAAATATGATAACCCTCTTGTACAGCTCCCAAATTGCCATTTTACTGCAAATCACAGAGACCATAAAGTCGATGGTGGCGTTGCCATGTATATTCGTGATAGCCTTCAGTATTCTACAAGAAATGACTTGACTCTACACCCCTCTACATGCGAATCAATTTTTATCGAAATTACCATACCAAATTTAAAAAACATCGTAATTGGAACGGTTTATAGGCCCCCCTCTTTTGACCCAAACACATTTTCAGATGAACTAGATTCTGGTCTTTCCACATTATCCAAAGAAAACAAGATTGTGTATATCCTTGGCGATTTCAATATTGACATTCTTAAATATGAATTTGATAACGAAGCCCGCCATTTTATAAATTCACTGGTTAGTAACCATTACCTTCCATGAATTCACAAACCATCACGTATATCTAAAACCACTGCTACTCTGCTTGACAACATTTTTACAAATCAGTTCAATCATCACAACATAAGTGGTTTACTGTATTGTGATATCTCTGAGCATCTTCCTGTTTTCAATATTTCTTTTATTAATAATGTTCCAACTGGCTCAAAAAGGGAAGAAATGCATGAGTAAATGAGTAAATAAACTATACATCCCTGGAAAACTTTCGCATTGATGTGGCTACACAACAATGGCTTGAAGTTATAAAAACTGACGATCCCAACACTGCATATAAACACTGACGATCCCAACACTGCATATAAACACTGACGATCCCAACACTGCATATAATAATTTTTACAATAAATTAAAATCACTTTATAATAAACACTTTCCCCTCCAAAAATGAAAAAAAAATATAAAAAAAATAAAAATCCTGGATGTCTAATGGATTGCTAAATTCAGTTAAATATAAACACAAACTTTATTCTAAATTCCTCCACTGTCCTTCTGTCGCCAATGAAAAAACATACAAAAAATTTCGCAATAAATCAAATACTTTGATCAAACTGGCTAAAAAATTACGGACACTTTCATTAAACATAAAAATAATATCAAGGCAACCTGGAAAACCATCAATTCACTACTCAAAAACCCCAATAATCGAAACTCTGATATCTCTATCAACTGTAACGGTGAACTGACTAAAGATCCCAATACAATATGTAATGCTTTTAACAAATACTTTGTAGAAATTGGTCCTTCCCTTGCTAACAAAATTTCCCATGTCAATAAGTCATTTAAAGACTTTCTGCCAAACCCAACTGATAATTGTTATTCCTTAATCCAGACGGAAGTATAAACATAATAAAAATTATGACATCCTTTGAAACAAACAAATCCCCTGGCATTGACGATTTTAAAACAAAACCCATTAAATATGTTGCAAATTTGATCTCCTTTTCATTATCCCATATTTTTAATCTTGTTTTATCTAATGGTTAAACAGGTTAGACAGGATGAAGATAGCGCGTGTTACTCCTATTTATAAGACCGGCAACAAATCTGATCTCTCCAACTATCGTCCTATCTCAATTCTTTCAATTTTCTCGAAAGCCTTGGAGAGAGTGATTTATGAACGTACGTCCTCATTCATAAATAAATACAACATTCTACAAAAAAACAATTTGGATTCAGAAAACGCCATAATACTGCATCAGCTCTAATCGACCTAACTAATCAAATTGTTGATGGTTTCGAAGACCGTCACCTCACATTAGGAATTTTTATAGACCACTCCAAGGCTTTCGATACAATTGATCACAATATACTCTTATTCAAATTATCTCACTACGGAATCCGTGGCCCTGATATCAAAACAAGGCCATATACAATTAGTGTTTACTGATCAACCGACCGACATGGTGAGCTGTAGAGTAAATAAAAATAATAATGGACCAAGTATAGAACCTTGTGAAACGCCGCATTGAATGGAAGGTTGGGAATTGAAAGGACGAAAAGCAGTAAATTGTTGTCGATTAGTAAGGTAACTACTTGAGAGTTAACGAGGAAGGCCTCTGACACTTTAATGTTGTAGTTTATCAAGAAGTATATCATGATTCATGTGTCAAAAGCCTTACTCAAGTCAAGAAAAATACCAACCGTGTGCTTATTGTAAGATCAATTATTGCGAGATCAGTTAAAAGAAGCTTTTCTGAAACCGTACTGATGTTTAAACAAGATATAATATTTTTAGAAAAAAAATTATAAAGTCGATTGTAAATAGTGATGTTGACCGCCTTTTTAAAATATAGAAATAACTTTGACACTTTTTAATAAAGTCTGGGAACATTTCCGTTTGAAATGACAGGTTAAAAATATGGGCTAAAAGCTTGGAAATAAAGTATATTATGTTTTTGATAACTCGATTGGAAAAGCCATCAGATCCTGGACTTTTTTGTCGTTGAGCTATAATATTATGTCACTAATTTTAGTTTCCGTTATTGTGGTTAGATAGAGAGAGAGTTAATAATAAAGGAATGATTTGAAACTGAAAAGATCTTTGGATAATAATCGATCTATTCACAAAACCGCAATTGCTCTATAATCTAGCGAATCTATAATCTAGATTTGTAAAAAATGGGATACAACCCAAGCTAACAGTAGCCTACATCTTTTAAACAAGGAGATAGTTTTGTTATAAGAAGAGACTTTTGTTGAGAAATTACAAGCGAAAATATTTCTCAGCTTGGTGGTGAAAACAACAACATTTTCTATTATTATTATTATCTAGGAATATATTATTTAATCCTGCACGTTTTGAGTCTATCGATAAAACTAAGAATATGAGGCATTTTAAATCCACCGTTATCAAACTCTTTATATAACAGTTTTCTTGATAAATCTTTACTGCAACTGTTGATTAAATCAAATTAAAAATGATAGTGTACAGTGTTACATTTTTGTTTTCTTGTTTTTTTTTTAGAGAAATGCAAGCTACTCTGGTATTTTTGGTATGCTTAGTTGTATTAGAATTACTACTCGTTGACGCGGGTTTTAGAGTTAGACGACGTAGACGACGTAGACGATCGTGCAGTCCAGGAAACTGCCAGTGGAACAGCTGGCAAGCATGGTCATCTTGTTCAATAACCTGCGGAAGCGGAGGAATACAATCGAGAAGCCGGACTATTAGAGTCCATGCATCATGTGGCGGAGGAGGATGTAGTGGACCATCATACGAAACAAGAACTTGTAATCCTGGAAATTCAGTAAATTGTGTTTGGGGAAACTGGCAGGAATGGGCAGCCTGTTCTGTTTCTTGCGGAATGGGTACATCAACAAGAACACGTGTGAAGACATCGGCAGTATGTGGAGGCACGGATTGCAGCAGTGGATCACCTACAGAATCGAGACAGTGCGTCGATGAAGATCAGGTTAATTGTGTTTGGAGTGACTGGCAAAACTGGTCATCATGTTCTGTAACTTGTGGGAGTGGTGGTTCACAATCAAGAACTCGGAGTGAAGTAACTTCAGCATTTTGTGGTGGTACACATTGCATTGGGTCATCTGAAGAACATAGAAGTTGTTCAAATGAAGATTTTTGTCCAGGTAAAAATTATAATCATTAAAAGAAAGTTAAATCACAAAGGTCTAAGGTATTTGTAAGTGTGTGATGGTAACTTTTTTATAAAAACTTCAAGCGTAAATGCTTAGGTTATTTTGGTATAGTCATAAATATTCGCCAACACTGCCTAACCCACTTAGTGCCACGGCTAATAAGCTACAGTAATAAAATTACTAGATACTAAATACACCAGTTTGTTACGACAATTAAAAAAGCAAGTTAATTAAAGCCGTATTTTGCAAATTTTTTGGGCAGCATCCGTTTTTTATTTTAATTATTGATTTCATATTTCATGGTACCAAAAACAGTATGTCTTTAATAACTTTGTTTTCAGTTTAAAAAAACCCACAAAAACACCATATATACACAACTTACATAATACTATACATTAACCAATAACCAAATGTGAATATGTAAAAAATATATAAGCGATCAGATTTCGAGCTATTACCTAACATTGGTTTTCAACTACCCATTCTGTCCGATATGTAACCACTTTTTCAAGTGCATATCTATTTTATCCTTTTTTGTGCAATGTGCCATTCCATATTTTGGAGATATTTTAGTTCGACTAGGAAATATTTTAGTGTTACTGCTATATTTCTCCATTTACATCTATAAATATAGTATTTTCCTATCGAAATAATGAAATTTATTACAGAAAGTTTTGGAAAATCCAATAATATAATTTTTGCATTAAAAACTATTTTCATATTTCTATTGTTCAACCAGAGTTGGACGTCTTTCCAAAATGATATTAATTTTTGCATTTCCAAAAAAGATATTGCAAACACCCTGGCTCTTCCTTAAAAGAATCTTTTTTTAGTAAAACATTTGTAGTCAAGAACAATTTAATATTTTGTACTGAAAATATATCAGTCTTGTCGTGTCTATTGTACTTTTGTATGTTAATTTATATAACACATCCCAGTCAGCTATATGTAAAAATTCGTTTTCCAATTTGATACAGGTATGCGGGAGATAAGAGTACTAATACGATTAATTATTAATGTGTATGCAAGTTTTGTTATTAATTTTAAATCCGATGCTATAATTACTTCACTTTTTTGTTTTAAAATTATATCATAGTTCTTAGATTGCATGGCATCTCTCCATATTTTAGGAATAGCTACAATTATATCATGGTATGTCAAGGAAGCCAAACGTATATCATATTTAATACGAAACTGTTCATAAGACAGTTATCATTAAGCACATCTTTAACTACTGGAGCAGCATCCTGCTTTACGGATGTCAAACCTGAATATTTAGTGGTTGAGGGGAGAATGTCCGAGATGGTGACCTGTGGACCAGACAAATAATCAATTGTAAGACCAGTGCTGGAATTTGTAGATTTTCTGCAAAACAGGCTTCACCGTTGAAGCTTGAATTAATACAGTCCGTCAGGAAAGGGTGGCTTTTGTACAACATCGCATAAAACATTTATCTTCCATCACATTTAAAACAATTCACGTTTTACTTTTTTTACAGATAGCATCTAACAACGCAATGCAAACATTCAAGCATGATGTACCGTATTAATACCCGAAACAATCATTTGTTGAAGATGTTTAAGAATTGTAGTTATCCTTTCCTTTATTGCATAACATTTAACTAATTAATATTTCGTTCGTTTTGGTTTTGTTATTTGAAATGTCTTCTCAGCAGCAGAGAAAATTATATACACAAAGCAATTACTCATCATAATGTTAATTAAATTAGATTAAAGATTAAACATATGGGGTTTGTTTAGGTTTTATTCTATTAGATCCCATATCTTATTCTCTCCAGAAATTGTCCAAGCGGTTTTTAAAAAACATTAATAGAGACTGAGCTGAGATAATATCTTCAGGCATATCATGTCATGCTTCAAAAACTCTTTGCGTAAAAAAAGAATTGTTTGCATAACAAATACTTGCTTAGATTTTTTCTGACAATATAATCACTTTAAAAAAAAAACTGTTAACATGTACTCTCTCATATGTATAATCTTAAAGGTTTCGAAAGATCATACGGCAAGTCCAGTTCCGGAACAAATTTGGTATTATAATTAGGCCTATAACTGAAACATTCATTTGAATGTATTAATAATGAATAAGTTCATTACTTTTCGCATTGTAAACACATTTACATTAATTAATAGATCTTTACCATTATTGATAAGCATTGCTTAAAGATGTATTGTCCCCTAAAAACATGAAGTATAAAGATTAATAAAATCGGACTTTGAATATATTATTTTGAAGTTTTAATAAAGTTAATCACTTCCGTGAATTAATGCTTTCACTTATAAAATGACAAAATAAATAGTTAAATTCAACCACAAACCCATTGGCTGGCAGCCAATTTGACTAATTGTTGCTTTAAATTACAGTTTTTTTAGAAAAAAAATTTTTTTTTTCGATCCAATTGTTGGTCAAAGTGGATAACTATTAGGTGACATTAAAATGGCATATTCAACAAAAAATTGTTTAAGAATTATTTTTTCAGGGAGACAATACATCTTTAATGTTTGGTGTTTAATTTTGAAGCAGCTAATAATGTATCACATACGCAGAATAAATATTGACAGTGCACACAAAGTGTTTTAAATCTTTTCATTATTATTCATCCACCCCATTCTCTGACTGAACAATTATTGGTACAGTGTTACTACAGCTACATTCAGCTATATTCTCCGAGGACATAAGCATTCAGAAGCAGTTACCACACGCGAAGCTTTAACTTACTACAGCTGACAGAAATGAGAATTTGTAAACTCGACCAATTTATAGGTCCAACGACCTAAAGAATGTTTGGGAAAAGAGAGTATATTACTAAAAACTGTAATTATTTTTATGTCGCTATTTTATCGAAAAATGACGTAGTTCATATAATTGCCGACTGAGGGCGCATTTTTCAGCGATGTTTTAGATCTTATTTATTTCGAAAACTACAAGTCGGATTTTCATAATTATTTTTTTATTATAATATAGATACAAAATACTAATGTATAATTTGTTTGAAAAATATTAACTTTTAATTTTGCGTCATTATCCCTAGAGTATGTTTGCCGGGTCGCGATTTTTTTTTCGTACATAAGTTGGAGACCCCTTATGTAACGTCACAAAATAAACATGAACTAGAATTTAATTCGTCACTTTGACGAAATATAGGTGATCATTTTTATCCTTTTACTGAATTATTTTTTTAAAACATGCACGTACGTTAACATACGATCAAAAAATGTTGATGTATACCATCCTATTATATGCTTATAGTGCTGAGTTGTGCCCATTATATGCCATATACAATATGTACAGTATATACTGTATATCTATATACAGTGTAGCATAGGTGAAATTACGGGACACACATCATGTTCTAATTTTTTGGTATGATGGAATTATCAAAATAAACTCGAAGATGACAATTTCGAAAGATAATGAATTGAGCAATTAAATGTAAGAATTGGAAGAGAATCTGGCACGTAGAAGCGCTGTGCGCGCTCTTTGAAATTTGTATAACTTTGACGAAAAAGATGAAAAAACTACTTTTTAACTTCATCTGGCCATATGTTAACGTCACAACATTCGATAGGCTTGATTTTTATATGAATTCATATCTACATTTCATCAGCTTCCATAATAAATTCTAATCATCAAGGTAACCTTCAATTCTGAAGAGTTGTAAGATATTCAAATTTACGGCGAAGTTGAAATTACACGACCTAAGTTATTCAAGTTTTTATGCGTGATGACGTCATCAAAATAAAAATAGTGGCAAGTCATGAGAAAGTCAATTAATTGAGTAATTACATACTAAAATTTGAGCGAAATCGGGCACAAAATAATAGAGATGCGTTCTATTGAATGTGATCAAATATGACGAAAGAGAAAAAAAACTTAATTTTAAATTCAAGTGGCCATTTTATGACCTCACAACATTTTGTACGTAAAATGTGTACATGAATTCATATCTACAACTCAATGGCTTCCAGAATACGTAAAAAAAAAAATGGGGGTCATCGTGCATTCTGAAGAAGTATTTTCATTTTAAAAATACCTTATTTTTCATCATTTTCAGCACTTTGATGCAATTTATTTGCGCATTTTGTAATTTTTAACCTGCTCGTATAGCGCCATTTTAAGTCGGGACAGACTCAAATTTGGTAAATGTACTAAGGATAGTGAGTAGAATGCGATTTGTAAAAATCATATTTTTTAGGCTTTTTAAGTATCGCGCGCGCACAATTTTTTTTTGCGCAGTAATTTTTTGAAACTCGCAAATGGCCTAATTCATGCTCTAAATTGATCAAAACTTAATTTTGAGCTTTTTAAATTTTTAACGCGCGATTTTACGCGCATGACGCTACGTGCGCGTGCATTTTATTGGCTAATATTTTTACCCTTTACCTGAATTTTACGTATAGTGAATTTTATTGATATGTGATAAAGAGTTATGGAGATATGATTAATAATGTGATTTCACAAAATGGCGTATAAATGACGTCACGGATAAGTGATAACGCTGAAAAGCTAACTATGACTAAATTAAATTATTTTAAAGATATTCTGAAATATTTGTGATTGACATTTAATTAAAGATTTTATACAATAAGAATAGGTGATCATTTTATTCTAAATGATCACCTAATAATTCATTAGTTGTTCACAATTCACGTGATTGCCTTCGCGTATTCTTCTTCACACACATCACCACGTACCTGCATCTACCATGCATCTACACTGTACTCCTAGGCCTTAGCTAGCTCTCTCTCTTGCTCCCCTGCCTGTTCGGATCGTTCAAAAGAAGAACGGTTGCTGTTACACATCTGTTGCGTATATGAACACATGAGATGGAAAGATTAGACCCACGAGAATAAAGAATGTATAATATCATTCAGTGGCGTATCCAGGATTTTGAAGTTGGGGGGGGGGGGGGGGCGGGAATTGCCAATTTGCCGACAAAATTAGTGTCATTACCTGTACATACACCTGATCAATATATGTTCTAGAATTGCATAGTATGCTGTATTAATATTACAATAAAGAAAGAATCACGAAAATCTGACTTGTAGTTTTCGAAATATAGGGTCTAAAACATCGCCGAAAATAAAACAATTTGCGGCCTCAGTCGACAATTCTAATTTTTGGTTAAAATAATTACATATAATTACATTTTTTAGTAATTTATTTTATATATCACCATTGGAAATATCAATAAAACATGTTATTAAATGCTTATAAAATATATAAAGTTGTTTACTTAACGGAATTCGGACAAATTCATTGCTCTAACTTTGTGTAGTAACGATCAGAGAGACCGTATGATCGACTTCATGGTACACGCGCGAGAGAAAACATTCCGCTGCGGGTGATTCGCATCCACCAATCAAATCAGCCAGAATCCAAAATCATTCAACCGTGAGCAAAGACAATCACGAGAAAGCTCAGCTTTGATTGGCTTACGATGACATCATATCACAAAATGGTGGTTTTGTAGTTGAGCCTCACGGAATATTCTGTTCCAAAAAATGAAATACATGGATACTTTTTATGGTATGTGTGCTTTTTCTTTAAAAAATTTGAATAATAAAGGCCTCATATCAAGAAAAAAAACGGGGCTTTTGGGAAATATATTTTAGGGAAAAAAGCACATGGCATGTGGAACTATATAATCTTAGCGTAGGAAGACATACAAATCCCAGGTCATGAGAGGCTCAACTACAAAAACAATCTAGCGCGTACGGCCGTACGTGTTAGATGATAAGATATTTTAACCACTTTTGTTACGTGTTTGGTTAGATGTAATGAAAATAAAAAATAGTTGATCTGAAGGGAATGATATGATAATTATGTAAATAAACAAACACTCAAAAGAATTATGTTTACAGTTCAATTATTACGAATTAAAAGACCTTTACTATATAATTTCAATATAAAATGTAATGACAAAAAGAGAGATCGACGTTTCGGTACCATCATAGAACAATTTTCAAGATCAAGTGAATACAAAACAATAATAATTATGTGCACTAAGCACCAAAGTTGGTGACAGGAAATGCTAATTGAGGGCTAATTAAGTAATTAGCTCCTCCTACTGAGTTAGATAAACAATTTAGCTTTGATGGAATCCGATTGTTTATTGAATGTAGGTTTTATCTCTTTGATCCACAACATCTCCTTAATTAGGCAATCAAACTTATTGTTGCATTTAGATAAGACTCTAAAGTATTCTGAGATATCACCAGTTATGCCATGTTGTTTTAGGTGATCACCTATAATACTTTTGTTATGTTCATTAATGCGTTTGTAAAGGTGTCGGCAAGTGTAACCGACATAGTTTGTATCACACAAACCACATTGAAATTTCTACACAACGCATTGTGAATTAATGATTCTGGGTTTCATTTCTTTAGGTTTTAAGGTGTCACCTATCTTACGACTAGTAAATACTGGTAAAATATCATTTTCAATCTTCGCACTAAGTTGTTTAAGTTGTTTAGTAACCGTGTTACAACAAGTAACTACCGTACAAGGATCAAACTAATAATTGATAATAAATCCTATTTGTGAAGAAAGAACAATAGTTCAAGTCGAGCGGCGTTTTTTGGAAGAAATATTTCTTGTTTATGTTAGTCCACCAGTCGGCGTTTTGATTTTTGTCTGAAAACTACAAATTGTGAGCTAAAGTATTATACGTATGAAACAATATTTACATAATATAAAATAACGCTTAAAAAAGAACGACGTTTCGACTCCATCATGGGGTCATTATCAAGTCCAATGAATAAATTTAAAATACCAACTAATTAAATAGCACAAGCCAAGGGTCAAAGTTTAAATAACAAAAGACTATCCTGTCAAATGAAAAGCTTAGCTTTTACAGAGTCACTTTGTTTATTCAGACTAGGTTTTAATTGTCTGATATACAACATTTCATAGATAAGGCAGTCAAATTAGTTTTTGCATTTTCTAAGTATACTAAAACATGAATTAATTTTACTTGGATTAACAAATCACGTTATGATCCTTTAAATGCTGTCCTATTAAGCATCTACTATGTTCACAACAATGTGTTGGTAGAGGTGTCGGCATGTATATCCAACATAACTTGCATCAAACAAATCACATTTAAATTTATACACACCACATTATTGACTTATAATAGTTGGTTTCTTTTCAACTTTCCTAATGTTATCTTTAACTTTTTTACTTATGAATACAGGGACAATGTTTTTGTTTATCTTGTGACTTAGTTGGCATAGTTGTCGCTTGACGGAGTTCGCAGATTTCTGGTCTTAGAATGGCAGGATGATTCGCACTGGTATTTCGGTTTTATTATCTGTTTCGCCTTCTGAAGTGTTGTTATTGCTCTCTGTTGGTTTAAAGTTCTGTATGGTTGTTGTTACTAGTTCATCTGGATATTTCAGACGCAATATTTATCCTTTTACTAATTCGATCTAGAACCAGACAGCAAACCCGTATAGCTTTAGAAGTTTTACGAACAAAATGATAATGCAAATAATATAAACATTGCATATTTTGATACTCAAAGCATGGTTGTAAGAAAGGGAACTTCCTGGTTTCAGATTTTCATGAAATTAAAAAAAATTGCTCAGCAATACATTTTTGTCGTCAATTAATCCTCGACGCATACTGTACATGTCAACGGAGCAATCAGACATACAATATATATATATATATATATATGTAGTTTTGTAATTGCTGATCCCCTGATTTACAATAGGAACTTTTAGATTTTCACTTCGACTATGTCAACTTCTACCAAGTGACGTCATGTTTATTATATGCACATGCTGGTACGTCGACTGCCAAATTTGAGAACTTGTTTAGTGGCATTGTGCCGTTCGCTCTCTGGACATGGGTGCGAGTGGACGTATGATGCCATAACACTGGCAACGTTTACCAAAACCATGGCGGAGGATGATCTCGCAATGATTTTCTGTGAATAGAGTGAATTTCAGTTAAATTATATTATTTGCAAACTGTGATTTTTATTGGTTATTTTAAATAAATCTGTGGATCTCCACGGACGAGCGCTATTAGAGTATACTTACAGTTTATGTGCAATGGTAGAAATAAAGAAAGAATGATGGAGCTTATTGAGAAGGTTTCTTGTGAAGAAGGGGCCAGTCTTCTTGTGGACCGAACTTTGCAATGGGAAATATTTGTACGAAGATAACATCAAACAGTTGCACAGAAGTACCATCTTTGTCCAGCGACCATATTGAAGCTGATACAAAAAGATCTTATCTGACCTACCATGCTCTTGATGAAAACTCTGGTAATCTCACTATCTGTGTAGTGCGTTCCAGTTCCGGTGATACTGATATTCCGATCATCTTACTAGCCAACGAACGTAAAAAGATAATTATTGACAATAGCAGTGGGAAGGGCCGAAAATTATTAGATCTTACTAAATATCAACTAACCATGCTTAACAACGAAACTGCCGCTTGCCTAATATATTGTTTACTGTACATGCTCAACAACCTTTAGTGACCTTGTTGGCTATGCTTTCGCGCGCTCTTATCTTGGTGGCGTGATTAATATTTTATTTATCAATATAATAAATATTTTTATTTATCAACTGCGGTTGGTGGCGTCACACAGCAAAGATCCGATTTTTTTTCTCTACACCAAACCGACTCTAAAAGGGACTAATTTCCGGCTTTTTTGGATATATTTGACGTGAAACAGCTCATAAACTAACAAAAAATCGTTATTGATTGAAGAAAACGACAAAAATCTATAATTTGTAAGTCAAAACCATTCTTCTCAAAATCTTGATCAGCTAGGCCTTCGCGCCACAAGTACACTGGTTGCCACCCACCGGTAACTAGGGACGCCAACCAAGACGAGCCAAGTAGGCCTATTGTACGGTGGACTACGTATTGCATAGGCTTAAACTTCGCGATTTATTATATCGTCTACAAAGCAAACTACAACTCAACTAGTGCTGATTGTTATACGACCGTCTAAAATACTATTTTATATACAAAAAAGTGCTGTAACTGAGTTTTTTCTAAAGCTTTACTTAATTTGAACAACATAATCTTGATCGTCAAGGTTCAAATCCAAACGCGGTCGTCACACCTAAGCAAGCACAAACAATGGCATTGTCACCAAATGATAGCGCTGACTTGATTGAATTATTTCAATCAATGAAATCGCCCCCGGTATTATCACCGGTTTCTCCAGATCCTGTTTACAACAACTCAACGAAATCGCCTCCGATACTGTCACCGGTCTCTACCACACAAAATCCAGTTAAAAATAAACTTGAACAATACCTTGTGGAAGAAAGAGGCACAATAGAATGTATAGCAGGGTGTGATTCAACAGGAAAAAACGAAAACACAATAGCATGTACTCTTTGTTCAAAGCAGTACCACAGGACATGTGCAGACGCAAAAGGAAAAAAAGGCCCATGGATATGCTTAGTGTGCAAACGTATTCCTAGCATACTATCAACTCTAACAGAGACTATCTTAGTTTTTGACCAACGTTTAAGATATATTGATGAAAGGCTGACCAAAAAGAAACCTGATTCAACCAATGAAGTGACCAAGACCCAGGAAAAAAACAACTTCTCATAAACAGTGAGTCAATGAAAAAAGAAATAGAATGTCTGCGACATGAACTAAATAAAAAAGTAACAACAACCTCATTGAAAACACCAAACTAAAGGCTGAAATAAAACTCCTAAGACAGGAGCTAAAGTACACAGAAAACAACAGACAACCCAACGCTACCGGCCTACAAGAAATAAGGTAGAAATGGAAAAAATGAAAGAAAAAATCAAAAAACAAAAAGAGAAAACAAACTAACAGCTAATGCTTTCATTGATGTCAAGCGAAACAACGATATGATCCTGCAGAAAGATAAACAAATAACAAATCTCCAGGACAAACTACAGACAGCAATACACGAAACAGAAAAAGCAAGGGAGTACGCGTACGAAGCAAAACGAACCCAGGTAGCCATCGACGCGTCAGACTTCCAAACTGTTAACTCAAAAAAAGACAGTCAGAAATTGTCGTATGCAGAAAGTCTAATGAAAAATAATGACACACATCGAGCCTACGAAAGCAAGAAACCATCTGTATTACTATTAGGAAATTCGCACTTAAAAAAAGTCGAAGCAAGTCGTATTTTACCAAAAGCAGATGTAAGCATTACACACGCATACACTAATGACCAAATTGGAAATGCACTCGATGAAATCCACGAAACACTCGACTGTATAGTAATCCACGAAATAACTAACTCTGTAAAGGAATCAGCTCCAGAAAAGTGCGCAGAAACGCTATACAACACAGTCAGTGAGTATGCCACAAAACATCCAGACACTAAATGTTTGATATCACATGGCTTACCACGAGCAGGCCCACTAAATTTCAGAGTTGAAATAGCAAACTCATGTATAAAGCACAAGATACGCACAGACAAAATACCAAACCTAACATTCTGCGACAATAGCAACTTCTTACGAAACGGCGAGCTGGTCGACACACAGCCTATTGGCCAGTAATGTCAGATACAAAGTTGAAAACGTTCTAGATCTATCTCGCAGAAAAGCTAACACGGGAAGAGGTAGACCACGTTACCACAAATTTCAACAATTGTAAGGTAACACAAATTCAGAAAGTTATTGTAACTGAAATTAAGCAGTAGACATAAGCATAGTATTATAAATTATATTAATTAAAATAGTTTTTTATAGACAAATACAATCAATAAACATACCAAATCAAAGCATGGATAACAATAAAAATAACGGTGATGAAAACGAAATATCAAATCCAATGGATATACTATTTAATCCAATATCTATTGATAATGGTAATAATGACCATGACGAATTCATTGAATATAGTGTCAGAAACAAACTAAATGCTATTGAGACATGTTCTTATATGAGTCCATATGACTTGAATGAATCTGTGAAGAAATTAAAAAATATTGGCTACTCATTTCTTCACTATAATATTCGAAGTATCAATAAACACATTGGTGAACTAACTACATATCTAAACTTAATCAACCACCCCTTTACAGTTATTGGTATATCGGAAACATGGTTAAACAATACATCGTGCAAACCATATTTACCGAGCTATGACTTCCTCGCATTAGATAGAAAGAACCGTAAAGGAGGGGGAGTTGGTATGTTTGTTTCTGCTACAATTGACATAAAAGAAAGAAAAGATCTATTTATTGAATCTTGTGAATGTATGTTTATTGAAATAATTGAAAAAAAATGTAACAATACGATTGTTGGTATAATATATAGACCTCCCGATTCGAATATAGAACTTTTTAATAGATCACTAGACGATATTCTTAATACTATTGATATCGAGGGAAAATCATGCCACATTATGGGTGATTTTAACATTAATTTACTTAAGCATGCATCGATTGATTTTGTAAATAATTTTCTAGAAGTAATGATGTCGCATTCCTTCTACCCATCGATTTCAAGACCCACTAGAATACAAAACAACACATCTTCATTAATTGATAACATTTTCTCCAATACACTTTCTGAACAAATGTTATCTGGTATACTAATCTCAGACATATCTGATCATTTACCGGTATACCAAATTATCCACTCCGTGCCCGACAAACATATTAAAGTAAAAACCGGTAATATAGAACCTCATAAATATGCAATAAACGAAAGAAACATAAATAAACTATATAATGACTTATTACCTGTTGATTGGGCTGATGTATATGTAAGGACAAACCCTGATGATGCTTACAATGCTTTTATCAACACTTTCAAAAAATTATATAATAAAAACTTTTAAAAAAAAGAAAAAGTTCAAGAAAATCACAAAAAGTATAAAAAGTTCAAACAACCATGGATGAGCTCAAGACTCTTAAAGTCTAGCAAAAGAAAACATGCGTTGTACAACAAATTTATAAAACATCCCTCGTCTAAAAATAAGGATATTTATAAAGAGTTTAATAAGTCATTTATGCGTACATGCAAAAAGGCAAAGAAATCATATTATGAAAATGTTTTTAACAATACTAAAGGAAATAAAATAAAAACATGGAATATTATAAATGATATTATAAATCCAGGTGGAGGCAAAAATAATGTTCCATCCACTTTTACATCTGGTGACAAACTCATAGAGGGTTGTGAGCCTATTGCAAACCACATTAACGATTATTTTATTAATGTTGGTCTCAAGGTACGAGACAGTATTGAGCCATCAACGGCACAATACTCTGATAACCTGCTAAACAGGCAAAGTAACTCTATGTTTTTCTACCATGTAAATGAGGAGGAAGTGTTAAAAGTGATTCAATCACTTGATGCAAACAAAACACCTGGTTTTGATGATATTTCACCAAAGGTGATCAAGGCAGTTGGTGATGCTATTGTAAAGCCCTTGACTTATATATTTAACGTATCTCTTCACTCCGGCTCAATACCGGAACAGATAAAAATTGCAAAAGTAATTCCCATATACAAAAAAGGGGACCGTCATTTAGCCTCGAATTATCGCCCGATATCACTACTACCAATTTTCTCTAAAATCTTTGAAAAGATAGTCCATTCCAGATTGTATAATTACTTTAAAACTTACAATATACTAAATGATTGGCAATACGGCTTCCGAAACAATCATTCAACCTCCCACGCTATAATTGATCTGATCCACAAAATACTAAAGGCATTTGAAAACAAAGAGTTCGTAATTGCCACATTTATGGATTTGTCAAAGGCATTTGATATTATTGACCACAGTATATTACTGAACAAGCTATTCCACTATGGTATAAGAGGTGTTACACTAAAATGGTTCAGTAACTACTTAAAATCACGAAAGCAATATGTTTTTATAAATGGTACTTCGTCTAATATTAAGGAGACTAGTATTGGTGTTCCACAAGGGTCCGTTTTGGGACCTTTGTTGTTTCTTGTATATGTAAACGAAATATGTAACTCAAGTACACAAATTGAATTAATTAGCTTTGCCGATGATACAACAGGATTCAAGTGTGGAAATAACCTGAACGCATTGGCAAACACTATGAATGTGGAACTAGATAGAATTAATATGTGGTTCAAAGCTAATAAACTTTTATTAAACACCAGCAAAACAAATTACGTAATCTTTAAAACTGCCCAAAGGCGTATTATTACAACCAACATTGAATTGAAAATGAATAACATTACTTTAGAACAACAAAAAAATGTAACATTTCTTGGGGTTGTAATAAATGAGAACCTTTGCTGGAAAAATCATATAAGGCTTATTAGCAAAATAACCGCTAGGTCTATTGGAATATTGATAAAAACTAGACATTTTTTTCCTAATTATATTTTAACAAATTTGTATAATACATTAATTCTACCGCACCTTCAGTATGGAAACATTATTTGGGGCAGTACATATGATAGTACACTAGAATCCCTTCTTAAACTCCAGAAAAAGGCTGCTAGAATAATTTTATTTAAAAAGCCATGGCAACATTCTGAGCCACTGTTTAAGCAATTAAATATACTTAACATACAAGATATCAACAGAGTTACCGTCCTAGGTTTCATGGCCCAGATTAAAAGCAATGTTTTACCCAGAAATACTACCCATAATCTTCGAAATATTTGTAGCGTAAAACAACCATACTCTAGGTTAACGTCTGGTCAACATTTTATCAGTATTCACGGACCAAAACTATGGAACGAGCTCTGTAGAAATCACTTAGATATTGTTAACAAAAATTATAAAATACTAAAAAAATATGTAAAAAGAGACATTTTATTGAATTACAGAACTTAAAATGCTTCACTCATAAAATATAGATGCATATATTATGCGTTGTGTTGGTGTGTGCGAGTATACACACATAGCCTGTTTTATATTATATGTATTCATACTTTTGCTATAATATATATAGAAAGAATCCACATGTACTGGAAGTAATAAACTGAATATCTTCTTTTTTAAGACAAAATGTATAAATAATCATGTTAGAAAAACAGTATCGCTTTTTGATGATGAACAACTCTAAAATGTATATAGGAAATGTTTTTTTTTTTTTATTTTGTATCTATTATGTTGTGTTTATTGTTTTATGTTTTTTATGTAAAAGGGTCCTGCGAAAACAGAAGTGTAAACTTCTCTATGCAGGATCCTTGCCATCATTTATGCTATGAAACTGTATTTATAAACGATGAGTAAATAAATGTGAATTGAATTGAATTGAATTGAATATTTTTTGCGCTATCTGCAATGGCGACGAACAAAACTTTAATATAACTTTTCTGAATTCAAATTAAACGATCTCCCAGATATATTACAAGATTATTAATAAATGTAATTACAAGATTGTTTGTAAATTGTAGTACCATTTGGGTTTAAAAAACATTAATGTTGCCATGTTCGAAATCTGCTGCGATTGATCTACGCTAATGTTTTTATGACCTTAAAGTAGCATTTTATGACCTGTAGTAGCCCTACATCTGAGACAACAACTAGTTGTTATCTCAGCCTACATGTAAAATTACAAAATCACCAAGGATACTAGGCCCAGGCTTTCTAGGCTTACTAGTAAACCCTATGATTTGCCGACATTGATATAGGCCTAGGCAGGCCTATTGGTACTGTAGGCTAATCTTAAGTGTAGTAGCTCCAACGTGTAATCATGATCTATACTCATCGTTGTCTAATTCTTGTGTGAATAATAATACAGTATTAGACAAGGTATCGCAACTATACATAGCCAGCCAATCTCGGGTCAGGTATCGCAGTTTTCATTCAATTAAGCCCGGTGATTGAATGTGATGTGGATGACATATCCACTAGCCAATCACCAGGCACTACAATTTAAATATAATCACATCGATAATTAAGGAGATTTATGAAGTAACCACGGCTTAGCCATATAGTAAAAACACGTTTGTTGTACTTGAGACCACAAGACACGGTAAAAACATACATGGTGAAATGCATAATTTAATATTCAATAGATTAATTTTAATGGCAGGAGGTGGAAGGTCAATATGATAATTCAAATATAAAAATTGCATATCTTATTAATATTACCAACTACTTAAAATTACCGGTCGTAAGAAAGTGAACTTTCCGTAGTCCGATTGTGAGGAAATTAAAACAGAATTGTTCAGAAATATATTGTTGTTGTCAATTTATCATCGACGCAGACATGTCAATAGAACAATCAGACTGGGCATACGATTTCTACATGGCTACGTTTTGTTCTAAAAAACAGTTGATTCGCAGCGTTCTATAGAGGGCCGCGGTTAGAGACACGGAGTTCAATGATCGTGTTTGTTTGATTGGCAGCAGTGCTTTATAGGCAAGCGCGTTGGATAATCGTTTGATGTCACCGTCGATGCATATCCTTCTATTCTTTAATCCATGTGCCAACTGACGACATTATGTGATCTGCTTTGGGTCGTCACATTTTATGTTATTTGTTAGATTTTATTGGGTTTTTTTATAGTTAAATTATTTGATTGGTATATATATATATATATTGACCTTTGACCCTTCGAATTTTTTTACCATGAAAAAGTAATAAAAGACCAAATTATGCTCCAATAAATTGGTTATAATACATTAATATAACACATTGTTGTAATTGGCTAAATTTGAACTTTGACATCAAAATTATATTATTAAAATTATATTATATATTATATTATATTATATATATTTATTATTATATCGAAACCTATCCTAAGGTTTATATTTAAACATAGGAGGGATGTGTCGCGCTTGGCTAATGAAGTAGCATCTCAGTAGTAAAATAAGTTGGCCCAGCCCTCATAGAGGGCGTTTGAGGGGATGACATTAGTTAATCCTATTATAATTAATACAATGGTAAACAATGGTAAGGAAGTAAGACAATGGAGTTGTTATTTAATTTGAAAAAGACAATGGTTAACGATGGTAAGGAAGTAAGACAATAGAGTTGTTTGGTTTTGGAAGTTAATCAATGACAATAATAAAAAGACAAGAATATAATGAAGTGATATTTAAGTATGTCTTTATTGAACTATACCAACATGTACTTAATTTCTTCCGGAAAATTTTAACAATGGGGATTCGCAATGAATGATTGGTGTAACGTGAAGCAAGATGTTAAGTTTCACTATTTTTCAAAAAAAAAGTAAAACAAATAATTATTATTTCTAACTTTAAATTAACTTTCATTTTCATTTAAATGGTTTACGTTTTACATAGAGAATTCTTTGTTTCCTTTTAAAATAAAACAAAAAGGAGGTAAAGAGGGACGCTACTGACATCATGCATACATTATTTTAATGTGTATAAATATAGGGTAAAATGTATACTGAACTCATCAGTATCAGTTTTCAAAGCGTTGTAAGTTATTTGATCCGGATATTATAACAATGACTAAAACATCGGCCTAGTCAGTCGTGATTATAATATTGGTTAACAATGGAGGTAGTATAAGACAATAGAGAATATCATTTCACTAGAATTGTTATATATTAATATACATTATAATATAAAATTATTAAATAATAAATAAAAAATATTTGGTGATGATTTAGTCGTTTGTGATGAGAACGAATGGTTTACAATGGTTGAAGTCAATAGGTGTTATGTTTCGGATATAATAATACAATGGTTAACATTGGGTAAGGAAGTAAAAGATTGTTGTAAGATTTGAATTAGTCATGTACTTGGCGGTATTTTTAAAAAGGGGTACAATAAAAGATGCACCTGGTTTAATTAAAACAACGTAACAACATAAGTTATTTGATCAGGATATTATAACAATGACTAAAACAAAAAGTTAAGAGAATTTAGTACAGTTTTCATCAGTATGAACTTCTACAAACCAACAGCTGATTACGCCGATTCTAAATTAGCTGATAAGGCTAAGGCTACTATGCAGCGAGTTATGAGAAAACGGTTTGATCTTCGATGATCTTGGATCGGAAATTTTTTAAATTGAATGACATTGGGGAAGCTACTTAATGAAACAAAAGATACACGGCGCTTCGACACAATGTTCCGACAGGAAATACAACAATGACAATTGGCTGAAACAAATTTGGTAAATGCCGAATGTAATCTTTTGACTGTATATAACTCTCGAATATTTTGTAATATTTACCTCATTCTACAACGCTACAGAGCTCGACAAGACAGACAAAAAAAAAAAAAAACTAGTTACTATGGGTTCCGTGATTGAAATCATTGATCTTACTATGGACTCTGATGTCGAAGAAGAAGTTATATATATAAGCAGTGATTCAGAATTTGAAGACGAAGACATACTAGCTATGACTGGTGCCTATTTTACAGCAAAGGAGGAGGAAGAGATGAGGGAAGAGATGGGGAATATGACGTGTTTAATGGC
Source organism: Antedon mediterranea (assembly GCF_964355755.1). Classification (NCBI taxonomy): domain Eukaryota; kingdom Metazoa; phylum Echinodermata; class Crinoidea; order Comatulida; family Antedonidae; genus Antedon; species Antedon mediterranea. The sequence goes on along the minus strand of NC_092676.1, from coordinate 11,059,823 downwards.
GATTCAACTCCACCTCCAATGAACGTTGATTTCAATAATGTATCTAATACTGAAGAAGACGAACATTATAGATCGAGAATAATTTCTAAAGAGGAGAGGATTGTATACGATGACACGTCATCGGTAGTTGACTACCACCTATTTCTGGCAAGAAAAGCCGATGTAGAAGATGAGGTAGAAGATGAGGTGTTTGCGGAAGAGTACCTGAACCCTGTGCTGGAGGCGGAGATTAAGAAAGAAACTACCGAACTTGAGTACAAAGAGATAATGAGAACAATTGAGAAGGTTTTCATAGAAGAATTTATATTCATTCTGAAGGACATGGTTGAACGTTATAACTTTCACGGCTCAACATATGAACAACTCCTAACATTTTTTCGACCAATTCTGGCATTGCAACTTGTGGACAATAGCGCTACTCATTTTGAATGGGCGCTAAACTACTTTCATTTACGTTGTATCAATGTTGATGCGTTCGATAAAGCCATAAAGTTGATTACAAATGATTCAGAACTTTTTAATAAGATTCTTTACCAATTGTAATTTGTACAAATTAAAAATAATATCTTAACACTTTTTTAATTAATGTTACATAATTTTGTAATTCTTATTTCTTTTCGGTAAATTTATTATTATTATGGTTGTAAATTATATTGAAATAGAATGTGTGTTAAAATAAAGGTTGTGTTTTTTCTTTTAAAAGCAACAACAACGAAAATGGAATTTGATCTTTGCGTGTTATTTAAGTATTTGATTTATTTTTAAATTTTCATTTGGGTGAATGAGAGTAATGAGTATGAATGAGTACTTAAGAAAAGTATATTACGATCCTAAGCATCCTGATAGTTTAGGTGGTGTGGACCGACTTTATCAAAAAGACGATTTAAATATTACCAAGAGACAAGTTCAAGACTGACTGAGCAAGCAAGATACATATACATTACACACATCCATTCAACGTAAATTCAAACAAAACTGGGTACTTGTAAGTGCTATTGATGAACAATGGGGAATGGATTTGGAAAAATAACGTGTATAAAATTTGATTCAGACAAACTGTTTGCAAAATCAAAGGTTTGACTCTAGAATTCCAAAAATCAAAGGAAGTCAATTTTGAAATAGTTGGTAGCATGGTACGAGGAATCGGACTGGAAAAAATAACAACAACTAATCCTAACAAAATAACCCGTAAACCAAAATCTCACTTAATATTTATTTTTTATTAGAAATTTGTAAAAGTAGTTACCCTATTTTAATTCATGGTAAATTTATTTTTCGAATTAATTTAATTTGTTTTATTTTCTGTTGAATTTGTATTATTATTATGTTTGTAAAGTGTATTGCAATAGATTTGTTTAATAAAATAAATAAATTAATTATGTTTTGACTTAATTTATGTCAGTGTAAATTTTGTAAAAGTAGTTTTCCTATTTTAATTCATGATAAGTTTATTTTATGACTTTACTTAATTTTTTCTTTTCTGTTAAAGTAGAATGTGTATTGAAATACATTTTGTTTTTTAACATCAACAACAAAAAAATGAAATTTTATCTTTGTGTGTTGTTTAATTCGTGTATGACGTTTTTCTAATTTATTTATACAAAAAAAAAAAAAAACAAGTTTTTGAATTTGTTAAATGTAATTGCAAACATACATAATAAATGATTGCGATTAAAAATTTTATTTTGTAAAGTGTATTACAATAGAATGTGTATTGAAATACATTTTGTTTTTAACATCAACAACAAAAATGAAATTTGATCTTTGCGTGTTGTTTAACTCGTGTATGAAGTTTTTGAATTTGTTAAATGTAATTGCAAACATACATATTAAATGATTGTGATTAAAAATATTCTGTTTACTTTTTATTTTTTATTTTAAACAGTGGTATTTTTAACAGTAGTTATATTTTATATATAATAAGTAATATTACAAAAATAAACATACAAAATGTATAGACTTATTAAATTTAAATACAATTTCTTTATTTCAAAATGAATTTCATTTTATACGTGTTTTCAATTTTAAATCTTTTAAGAAAGACACAATACGTACTGATATAAAAACGCACACAAAAGAAAACAAATTTGAGACGCACGGTTTGTAACGACACTTTCAATAAGAAGGCATATTATAAATGTATTTTTACCAAATTTATAAAGTAAATGCTTATTATTGAGAAATATACATTTTAGATAAATGATAACACTTCTAAAATTAATTAGAGAGATCAATACAATATGGTGTTCATAATAATTTGTTTTTGATGACTAGAGGAAACATCTGAAGACATTCAACAAAAAACAAGCGTTAACACCATACCAGTCACTAAGAATGCTACTATTCTGAAAAAAAACATCTCCCTTCCTACACAGAAACAAATTCTGAACGAAAATAAAAAATAAAAAAATAAAAAGCAATTAGTAAACAAAACACGCGCATTATAAATAAAGTGAATAATTTAAGAATATTTCATACTAACCGATTCATCGTCATTAAGAAGTTCAAATAACGAAAACTTTTCCTTGAAAAATCCACAGGAGACACGTTTTACATTTTATAACTGCAATTCAGTGTCACATTGTGTCGCAACACATGTACATACAACGAGTCCTGTCACAAGTCTGCCGACATTTATTTTTCTATCGCTCATCATTTGTTCTAATACATAATACAGCGCTTCCAAAGAAATATCTTTACACAATTCTAACACATTAAAATTGTTTTCCAACTCTTTACAAGCACGAATAGTACTCTGGAGGATGGGTGAATCCAAAACAACTAACCCCGTCAATTTATATTCAATGTATGCTAAAACTACTTCCTCTAAATCAACCATAACGCTCGACAAAACAAATGATAATGGATGTATAATTACCAAGAAAGTTACAACTTAAAACCTTTATTTTTGTTTTTAAAAAGAAGTTGTAACATAGAAACTAATTTTGTCAGGAAATGTGTTTTTATTATTTATGTGATTTATTTGTGTTTAGAAAGTTACAACATTAACATTTAATTTGGTAAAAAAATGTGAATATACGGATCCGATTGTAATTTTTAATCCTTAGTATAGTGAGAGATTTTATAAACAAAAAAAGAGCGAACGGAAATTAATGATTGCAGATTAGACATATAGAAATGGATTGAAATTGGAAATCTACATGATCAAAGAAAAGAAACCCATTGTTCCGACAGAAGCTAATGACATTTACAAAGGATGACACACTTTGAATTGAGTAAATACAGTATAACATAATTAAATTTTGTCAAGATAGTTGTCAAAAATAAATAAAATATATTATACTGAATTTACTTTGTACATTTATTTAACTTAGGCCGTAATTAGGTTTGTTGTTCATTTATGATTGTGACAAAAAAAAATACATACTAATAAAACAGCTATAGGCCTATAAAAAAAGTTTAAAAAAATAATGATTCAGTGTTATAATTTTATTTACCTGTCATTATGTTAATAAAACATATTCTAAATTTAATTTATGTCATGTTAGATATATTTTCAAGGACATTTGTTACATACAAATAATTTTGTAAAGAAATTTGTTAAGAAGTTTGTTTCATAAAAATATTTGTGAAGATAAATTTGTTACATAAAAATAATTTTGTAAAGAAATTTGTTACATAAATTTATTTTTACAAGAAGTTTGTAACAGAAAATTATTTTGCAAAGAATTAGTTGCATCTATTGATTTTATCAAACGTATGTAACATAAAAAAATTATGTTGTTGAATAAAATATTTTGTAATTCAGTCCATTTGCTCAGTAGTTTGTTTAAGTTGTTAAGTCTTGTTTGTTTAATATTCTTGTAAATAAAAGAATGTATTTTTAATCTTTGTAATTATTTTGTAAATATCATTTATGCATTTTTTTTTCGTAAATAATTTTATTTATTTATACTTTTTGTACGGGAATCAATATTGTTAACAAATACCGATTTACCGGAGGAAAGCGGTCCGCTAATCACGCTAAACACCCAGTCATTGTCATTGCATTCTTAACTTGAATTTCCATATAAGTACTGAACAAAAGGAACTAGAATCATGAAACAACTATTTTTTATCTAACAAATTTAATGACAAAATAAATTTTATAACAAAATTAATGATAAATTAAAATTTATGTAAAAAAAAATTCTTGATAAATTATTTTTTATGTAACGAATTTCATGACAATTTTTGTTTCTTGTGTAACATGTTTCTGAATCTGAAATTAATCGACATACTAAATAAAGAAGAAATCTATAATAATAATTAAATTTATAAACAAATATTGATTCCCGTACAAAAAGTATAAATAAATTCAATTATTTACGACAAAAAAAATGCATAAATGATATTTACAAAATAATTACAAAGGTTAAAAATAAATTCTTTTATTTACAAGAATATTACACAAACAAGACTTAAACAAACTACTGAGCAAATGGACTGAATTACAAAATATTTTATTCAACAACATAATTTTTTTATGTTACATACGTTTGATAAAATCAATTGATGCAACTAATTCTTTGCAAAATAATTTTCTGTTACAAACTTCTTGTAAAAATAAATTTATGTAACAAATTTCTTTACAAAATTATTTTTATGTAATAAATTTATCTTCACAAATATTTTTATGAAACAAACTTCTTAACAAATTTCTTTACAAAATTATTTGTATGTAACAAATGTCCTTGAAAATATATCTAACATGACATAAATTAAATTTAGAATATGTTTTATTAACATAATGACAGGTAAATAAAATTATAACACTGAATCATTATTTTTTTAAACTTTTTTTATAGGCCTATAGCTGTTTTATTAGTATGTATTTTTTTTTTGTCACAATCATAAATGAACAACAAACCTAATTACGGCCTAAATTAAATAAATGTACAAAGTAAATTCAGTATAATATATTTTATTTCTTTTTGACAACTATCTTGACAAAATTTAATTATGTTATACGGTATTTACTCAATTCAAAGTGTGTCATCCTTTGTAAATGTCATTAGCTTCTGTCGGAACAATGGGTTTCTTTTCTTTGATCATGTAGATTTCCAATTTCAATCCATTTCTACTATATGTCTAATCTGCAATCATTAATTTCCGTTCGCTCTTTTTTTGTTTATAAAATCTCTCACTATACTAAGGATTAAAAATTACAATCGGATCCGTATATTCACATTTTTTTACCAAATTAAATGTTAATGTTGTAACTTTCTAAACACAAATAAATCACATAAATAATAAAAACAAATTTCCTGACAAAATTAGTTTCTATGTTACAACTTCTTTTTAAAAGCAAAAATAAAGGTTTTAAGTTGTAACTTTCTTGGTAATTATACATCCATTATCATTTGTTTTGTCGAGCGTTATGGTTGATTTAGAGGAAGTAGTTTTAGCATACATCGAATATAAATTGACGGGGTTAGTTGTTTTGGATTCACCCATCCTCCAGAGTACTATTCGTGCTTGTAAAGAGTTGGAAAACAATTTTAATGTGTTAGAATTGTGTAAAGATATTTCTTTGGAAGCGCTGTATTATGTATTAGAACAAATGATGAGCGATAGAAAAATAAATGTCGGCAGACTTGTGACAGGACTCGTTGTATGTACATGTGTTGCGACACAATGTGACACTGAATTGCAGTTATAAAATGTAAAACGTGTCTCCTGTGGATTTTTCAAGGAAAAGTTTTCGTTATTTGAACTTCGTAATGACGATGAATCGGTTAGTATGTTTCGTTTTTTGTTCGTGGGTAGTTTAACAAATATTCTTAAATTATTCATTTTATTTATAATGCGCGTGTTTTGTTTACTAATTATTTTTTATTTTTTTATTTTTTATTTTCGTTCAGAATTTGTTTCTGTGTAGGAAGGGAGATGTTTTTTTCTTCAGAATAGTAGCATTCTTAGTGACTGGTATGGTGATAACGCTTGTTTTTCGTTGAATGTCTTCAGATGTTTCCTCTAGTCATCAAAAACAAATTATTATGAACACCATATTGTATTGATCTCTCTAATTAATTTTAGATGTGTTATCATTTATCTAAAATGTATATTTCTCAATAATAAGCATTTACTTTATAAATTTGGTAAAAATACATTTATAATATGCCTTCTTATTGAAAGTGTCGTTACAAACCGTGCGTCTCAAATTTGTTTTCTTTTGTGTGCGTTTTTATATCAGTACGTATTGTGTCTTTCTTAAAAGATTTAAAATTGAAAACACGTATAAAATGAAATTCATTTTGAAATAAAGAAAGTGTATTTAAATTTAATAAGTCTATGCTTTATACATTTTGTATGTTTATTTTTGTAATATTACTTATTATATATAAAATATAACTACTGTTAAAAATACTACTGTTTAAAATAAAAAATAAAAAGTAAACAGAATATTTTTAATCACAATCATTTAATATGTATGTTTGCAATTACATTTAACAAATTCAAAAACTTCATACACGAGTTAAACAACACGCAAAGATCAAATTTCATTTTTGTTGTTGATGTTAAAAACAAAATGTATTTCAATACACATTCTATTGTAATACACTTTACAAAATATAATTTTTAATTGCAATAATTTATTATGTATGTTTGCAATTACATTTAACAAATTCAAAAACTTGTTTTCTTTTTTTTTTGTATAAATAAATTAGAAAAACATCATACACGAATTAAACAACACGCAAAGATAAAATTTCATTTTTTTGTTGTTGATGTTAAAAAACAAAATGTATTTCAATACACATTCTACTTTAACAGAAAAGAAAAAATTAAGTAAAGTCATGAAATAAACTTATCATGAATTAAAATAGGAAAACTACTTTTACAAAATTTACACTGACATAAATTAAGTCAAAACATAATTAATTTATTTATTTTATTAAACAAATCTATTGCAATACACTTTACAAACATAATAATAATAAAAATTCAACAGAAAATAAAACAAATTAAATTAATTCGAAAAATAAATTTACCATGAATTAAAATAGGGTAACTACTTTTACAAATTTCTAATAAAAAATAAATATTAAGTGAGATTTTGGTTTACGGGTTATTTTGTTAGGATTAGTTGTTGTTATTTTTTCCAGTCCGATTCCTCGTACCATGCTACCAACTATTTCAAAATTGACTTCCTTTGATTTTTGGAAATCTAGAGTCAAACCTTTGATTTTGCAAACAGTTTGTCTGAATCAAATTTTATAAAACGTTATTTTTCCAAATCCATTCCCCATTGTTCATCAATAGCACTTACAAGTACCCAGTTTTGTTTGAATTTACGTTGAATGGATTTGTGTAATGTATATGTATCTTGCTTGCTCAGTCAGTCTTGAACTTGTCTCTTGGTAATATTTAAATCGTCTTTTACATTTTGATAAAGTCGGTCCACACCACCAAAACTATCAGGATGCTTAGAATTGTAATATACTTTTCTTAAGTACTCATTCATACTCATTACTCTCATTCACCCAAATGAAAATTAAAAAAATAAATCAGATACTTAAATAACACGCAAAGATCAAATTTCATTTTCGTTGTTTTTGCTTTTAAAAGAAAAAACACAACCTTTATTTTAACACACATTCTATTTCAATATAATTTACAACCATAATAATAATAAATTTACCGAAAAGAAATAAGAATTACAAAATTATGTAACATTAATTAAAAAAGTGTTAAGATATTATTTTTAATTTGTACAAATTACAATTGGTAAAGAATCTTATTAAAAAGTTCTGAATCATTTGTAATCAACTTTATGGCTTTATCGAACGCATCAACATTGATACAACGTAAATGAAAGTAGTTTAGCGCCCATTCAAAATGAGTAGCGCTATTGTCCACAAGTTGCAATGCCAGAATTGGTCGAAAAAATGTTAGGAGTTGTTCATATCTTGAGCCGTGAAAGTTATAACGTTCAACCATGTCCTTCAGAATGAATATAAATTCTTCTATGAAAACCTTCTCAATTGTTCTCATTATCTCTTTGTACTCAAGTTCGGTAGTTTCTTTCTTAATCTCCGCCTCCAGCACAGGGTTCAGGTACTCTTCCGCAAACACCTCATCTTCTACCTCATCTTCTACATCGGCTTTTCTTGCCAGAAATAGGTGGTAGTCAACTACCGATGACGTGTCATCGTATACAATCCTCTCCTCTTCAGAAATTATTCTCGATCTATAATGTTCGTCTTCTTCAGTATTAGATACATTATTGAAATCAACGTTCATTGGAGGTGGGGTTGAATCGCCATTAAACACGTCATATCCCCCATCTCTTCCCTCATCTCTTCCTCCTCCTTTGCTGTAAAATAGGCACCAGTCATAGCTAGTATGTCTTCGTCTTCAAATTTTGAATCACTGCTTATATATATATAACTTCTTCTTCGACATCAGAGTCCATAGTAAGATCAATGATTTCAATCACGGAACCCATAGTAACTAGTTGTTGGTTTTTTGTCTGTCTTGTCGAGCTCTGTAGCGTTGTAGAATGAGGTAAATATTACAAAATATTCGAGAGTTATATACAGTCAAAAGATTACATTCGGCATTTACCAAATTTGTTTCAGCCAATTGTCATTGTTGTATTTCCTGTCGGAACATTGTGTCGAAGCGCCGTGTATCTTTTGTTTCATTAAGTAGCTTCCCCAATGTCATTCAATTTAAAAAATTTCCGATCCAAGATCATCGAAGATCAAACCGTTTTCTCATAACTCGCTGCATAGTAGCCTTAGCCTTATCAGCTAATTTAGAATCGGCGTAATCAGCTGTTGGTTTGTAGAAGTTCATACTGATGAAAACTGTACTAAATTCTCTTAACTTTTTGTTTTAGTCATTGTTATAATATCCTGATCAAATAACTTATGTTGTTACGTTGTTTTAATTAAACCAGGTGCATCTTTTATTGTACCCCTTTTTAAAAATACCGCCAAGTACATGACTAATTCAAATCTTACAACAATCTTTTACTTCCTTACCCAATGTTAACCATTGTATTATTATATCCGAAACATAACACCTATTGACTTCAACCATTGTAAACCATTTGTTCTCATCACAAACGACTAAATCATCACCAAATATTTTTTATTTATTATTTAATAATTTTATATTATAATGTATATTAATATATAACAATTCTATATAACAATTCTAGTGAAATGATATTCTCTATTGTCTTATACTACCTCCATTGTTAACCAATATTATAATCACGACTGACTAGGCCGATGTTTTAGTCATTGTTATAATATCCGGATCAAATAACTTACAACGCTTTGAAAACTGATACTGATGAGTTCAGTATAAATTTTACCCTATATTTATACACATTAAAATAGTAGCGTCCCTCTTTACCTCCTTTTTGTTTTATTTTAAAAGGAAATAGTATAGTTCAATAAAGACATACTTAAATATCACTTCATTATATTCTTGTCTTTTTAATATTGTCATTGATTAACTTCCAAAACCAAACAACTCTATTGTCTTACTTCCTTACCATCGTTAACCATTGTCTTTTTCAAATTAAATAACAACTCCATTGTCTTACTCCCTTACCATTGTTTACCATTGTATTAATTATAATAGGATTAACTAATGTCATCCCCTCAAACGCCCTCTATGAGGGCTAGGCCAACTTATTTTACTACTCATCTCTCACAAAATCGTGTTTTTTCATTTAATATTTTATTCATTTGACATATCATTACACCTACCAACTTAAAAAACGGCTGTTTTAACGTTAAATTCCTTATTAATATAAAACCATAACAAAATGATGAAAGGATGCCTCCCAAAAGACATTAACATGTTCACATACAGGTACATCACATTTTTTATCACAAAGTTTGATAGTGTAGACAGAGCTTACAAAGAATATTAAAGTTTCAAACAGTTGTTTTAATTTTAAAATTGCCAATATCAAACATTGCACAATTATTATATAAGGTATATGACTATCAAACAATGGAGGTAAAAATGATCAAACTAAGAATATCAATGTTTTAAATGTGTTTTTTTTAACTTTATATTTTTAATGTTACCGTTTAATTAATTTCAGTGTTCTCAAGCAGGTTTTTCTAAAAAGATTTTCCAGACTAAATTGGCTCCAACCGGTATTAAAAATAGTGCAAGAAAAAAAATTACTAGTGGTAGGTTAGGCCAAAACAAGGGCAATCAAAGGCTACAGTATATTTTGTCAATTTGTCAATACATTACCATCCTGCACAGACCGTCCAAACTTCGTCTAAAGAAGCTGGATTACATTCAAATGCTTCTGTCCACAAGTTGACCATGAAGCCTAACCAATGGAAGCGTCAAGCTTCAGATGTTGGCATCCATTCACTCTCGGAAGAAATAATATGGAATGTAGCATTTCTTATGTTGTTAACAAAAGTTACATGTCCTGTAATCCCTTCACACTTATCTGTAATATCATCAAATAGATTTGACGGACTGTCCTGTTTGAAAGCACTACGATGTCAATGGAAATACACAGCTCCTACAAATCTATAAAAAGCAAGTAGACATTCCTCACAGCTATCAATGTTAACCTGTTCTAGAGAAAAAAGTCATCTTTGAATAAAGAAGGACACAAAGTCACAACCACAAACAATGTAAACAATTTTCATAAAAAGCTGTGTCTTTCGGTAAGTTACTACCGAGTGCCTGTGTATCTAAAGATGAATTGAGTGACTGCACTCAATTTGTTGAGGTTCAAATATTCAGGATTATTTAAATTTAAAGTTAATTACAAGCATTTCTTTGCCAGTCAAATGTTGTAATAAAGGCAACCCTACATGAAATGTATTCCTATCTGGACTGTAAATACATACCCTACCACACCATACCCTGCTATCAATTCTTCATGGCTGTTTTTGTATTAAGAACAACTAACAGCCTCGCCGTTCCTAGAAGCAAATGCCCTGTCTCTATGCTCGCCATCAAATCCACCAGATGTAACCAACGTCAATTTCAAAAATTGCCTTGATTTTAATGTGACAAGAAGACGCTTGTTGCTCCTAACACCTATAAATGTTGCTCATCTAGATGGACACTTTGTCACTTTGTCAACTCGAAACCATCATATTGAACTTCATCACTGTTGTTATGTTTATCGCGTCTACAGTAGCTCGTTTAAAATCTTTAGGGCTAACTCCTTGTCTATTTTGATCATCAAAGAGCATGTGAACCTCTGTAGCTAGCATCATAAAACCTAATAATAGAATTTACCCACATATCATAAAAAAACTGGATGTATTATTTTATGTTTGTATACGATGAAAGTGGATCACTATTGATTATAAACATACCATCTATTATGTATACTAGACTCCCTATGCTAGAAACCTTAGTTTACTGTCAAAAGCATCAGGATACATTGTTTTAAAGACCTTCGAGGCATTGGCTTTATTTGCCTTTAATAGGTACCCATTTGCATCACATAGGGCTCTTGAGAGATGAAGGTTAGAAATAGCTTCGCCACTGTAATGTATTGAACTTGAGTAATATTACTTGCTTCCATTTATTTATACTTCCATTCACCTGTTGCCATATATATTATGTTAACCCACTTCTATACTCCTAATACTTGGTCACTAATGGCTAAAGTAGACCCTCTGCTGAGACCACTAAACATTGCACCTTGACAGATTAATTACCCATTACATATATTGTTATTATATATAGTAGATGTAGAATAAAGAATAAACACTTCAGTGCTAGCTTTCAACTATAACAGAACTTGTCTCTCTCTCTCACTTATTTGTATTGTAAATCGGTACATTACACTGGTGACGAGAATGACCCTTATTGGCAAAATTGAAGAATTTATTGAAGGAAGGTAAGATTGGTCACAGTATGTTGAGCGTTTAGACTTGTATTTCGAGGCAAACGAAATTACTACAGAGGAGAAGAAACAAGCTGCGAACAGTTATTGGCCCATCATCTTATAAGCTGTTACGAAATTTGGTTACACCAGAAAAAACCCAAGGATAAAACATTCGATGAGCTGGTAACAGCTGTGAATGGGCATCACAGTCCAGTTAGTGCCAAGTGAAATTGTACAGCAATACAAATTCAACTCACGCCTTCGACGTGATAATGAAACAGTGCCTGAATTTATGGCATCACTTTGATCGCTGGCAGAATTCTGTAACTTGGGAGCCTCGCTCAATACAATGTTACGAGATCGTCTAGTTTGTGGCGTCCGTAATAACGGAATTCAAAGAAGTCTTTTTGCAGAAAAAGCACTGACACTGGAAAAAAGCTGTTGAAATTGCAACTAGCATCGAGACTGCAACAAGAAATGTAAGAGATCTGGCGCAGTAAACAAGATTGCTTACAAAAAGAAGTCAAAATTTACATCAAATACAGATAAGAAGTCGAAACGATGTTTTCGCTGTGGAAAGAATAACCATTTGCCAGACAAATGTTATTTTAAGTAAACAACTTGCCATTATTGTAACAAGGTAGGACACATTCAATTTGTTTGTCTTAGCAAAAAAAGGGGAAGCCCCAAACGGTTAAAAATGTTGTGGCAGATGAGCCAACAAGCGATGAACCAAGCAAACATAGCTACGTACAGAAATGTATGAAGAATTATTTGGAATAAAGACCATGTCTAGTCTTCCACCTATGAAAGTTAAGATACTGTTAGATGGTTTGGATACTGAAATGGAAATTGACACAGGAGCCTCGGTATCAATAATGTCGCAGACAAAATTTAGGCAATTATGGCCTAAAAGAGAACTTGAACCATCGTCAATTAAGCTACGTACACACACTGGACAAATAATGGATGTTTTTGGTAAAATTAATGCTGAAGTTACATACCAGAGTACTACTACAATATTACTATTAACGATTGTGCGAACAGATGGACCTACCCTAATTGGTCGAGACTGGCTTCAGTTTATAAAGTTGGACTGGCAAAAAATCAAGGTAATAAACCAATTAGATTTAAGTTCACTGCTTGGTTAATACCAAGAAATATTTAGAGACGAACTAGGTACCCTTAAGGGTACTGAAGCAAAAATTTACGTTGATAAAGAGACAATGCCAACATTTTGCAAAGCCAGAAATGTTCCGTATGCTTTGCGACAGAAAGTAGATGACGTACTTGATCGCTTACAACGAGAAGGCATTATTGAACCTATACAGTTTTCAGACTGCGTTGCACCAATAGTTCCGGTACTTAAGGCGGATAAATCTACCGTTAGGATCTGTGGTGACTACAAAATTACTGTAAATAAACCAGCCAAAGTTGATCAGTATCCTTTGCCCAGGATTGAAGATATCTTTTCATCGTTAGCTAACGGAGAAAAATTTACTAAATTGGACATGTCACAAGCGTACCAACAATTACTCTTAGACAAAGATTCTCGAAAATATGTTGTAATCAACACTCAAAAGGGACTTTACCAATAAACACGGTTGCCGTTTGGAGTATCTTCAGCACCAGCAATTTTCCAGCGTGTCATGGAAAGACTATTACAAGGAATTAAAGGTGTTACAGTATACCTGGACGATATATTAATTACAGGAAAAAATTACTCCAAAACTCTTGAAACCGTCCTAAATCGACTGGCAGATGCTGGACTTCGTCTAAAAAAAAGTGTGTTTTTATGGTTAAATCTGTAGATTATTTGGGACACACGATCGACAAAGAGGAATTGCATCCCACAAACGCCAAAGTGAGAGCAATTAAAGATGCTCCAGCGCCTCAAAACTTGACAGAACTGAGAGCTTATTTGGGATTGTTATCTTATTATGGAAAGTTTTTACCAAACGTATCCAACACGCTTGCTCCGTTATATGCCTTACTTCGTAAGGATAAAGCTTGGAACTAGACACATTTAGAAAAATCTACTTTTGATAAATCAAATGAATTGCTACTTTCCTCCAGAGTACTTGCACATTATGATCCAAAAAAGGAAATAATACTACCGTGTGATGCATCTCAATATGGAATTGGGGCTGTGTTAGCACATCGACTAAGTGACGGTACAAAAAGACCGATCGCATTTGCATCTAGAACACTTGCAGAAGCGGAAAAAAGTATTCGCAAATTGAGAAAGAAGGTTTTGCATGCGTTTTCGGAGTAACCCGATTTCATTCTTACATTTATGGTGACATTTCACATTGGTAACAGACCATAAGCCATTGCTGGGTCTTATTAATGAGGACAGACTTGTGCCTAGCCAAGCATCAGCTAGAATCCAACGTTGGGCGCTGAAATTAGGTACATACAAATATACATTAAGATTCAAACCGACAAAGTCCCATGCCAATGCGGATGCCTTAAGCAGATTACTATTGCCAGGAAAACCAGAATCAATTCCACACAAGCTGCCGAAACTGTTCTATTGATGGATTCAATGAACCAATCTCCAGTTTCCACAGCAGATATTACAGGTTGGACAGTTAAAGATCCAACACTTTCTCGAGTTCTTTACTACATTGAAAAGGGTTGGCCCAATACTAATCCAAAAATTGAAAACTTGCAACCATCTTGGATCCGACAAAGAGAACTCTCTACACAAGATGGATGTATTTTGTGGGGAAATAGAATTGTTGTTCCACAGCCTGGTAGAAAACAGTTGCTACAAGCACTACATGACGGTCATCCTGGAATTGTCAGAATGAAAAGTTTTGCTCGGGATTCGTTATGGTGGCCTAATATGGACAAACAAATTAAGGACAAAACAGTGCGATACATGCCAATCCAATCGAACTTTACCACCTAAAGAACCATTGCACCTATTGAATTGGTCAAATAGACCATGGTCACGATTACACATCGACTATGCTGGACCATTTATGGGAAAAATGTTTTTTAATACTTGTCGACGCATACTCAAAATGGCTTGAGGTAATTCCGGTAAATTCCTCAACGACAAATACCACAGTGGATAAGCTCAGGCTTATATTTGCATCGCATGGATTGCCAGATAAAATAGTATCCGACAGTGAAACATGTTTCACCAGTGATGAATTTCACACATTCATAAAGCGAAATGGAATAAGACATTCTTTAACAGCCCCATATCACCCATCATCGAATGGTCTTGCGGAACGTGCTGTACGCACATTTAAAGAAGCAATGAAACGTTTGAAAGACGGATCTACCGAAACAAAAGTCACAAGATTACTATTTAAATATAGAAATACACCTCATAGCACAACTGGCAAAACACCAGCAGAATTACTTAACGGTCGAAATTTGAAAACGCATTTGATCTTTTACACCCTTGAAAAACAGAAATTAGCCCATGGTCGTCATGCAAAAGAACGCACTTTTGTAGAAGGGGAGGAGGTGTTGTGCTGTCCGTTTGAGGAGTTTTATTGATCGTAGCGCCCTCTGGGGTCAACTAAGGTTAGCTCTACCGACCGCAAGGTTATGTTCTTTTTAACAAATTATGCAAAGTTACCTGTGTTTATCACCGTCTTTATGTTTTCTGGTGAGTTTCGGAACCTATATATAGTAGTTATGTTTTTACCTTAGAATCTGATAGTTGTTATTTTGTTAGCTGTTACTTATTATATTAGAAGAATGTTATGGATCTTTGGTCCAACATGTTACCACGAGGATGACAAGGTGTGGCTCGTCGTTGTTGTTGTTAACGAAGAATGTACACCTATGTTAACGTTGTATGCCATATGTTAGCACTGTATGCCGTATGTTAAGCCTAAAATACAACTAGCGTTTATCCATATATATTTTAAGCACTAGAAGGTTATAATTTAATCGTATAATTTTCTTAGGGTATGTTCAGACCTACGGAGTTATGCTTTCGTATCACAGCCAAGGTCATATTTTAATTGTCGTATTCGATTTAGACCTTCACCGTTGAGTACAGTTTTTCCGTTGAGTACTTCTTTAACGGAGTACTATTTGAGCGTTTGAGATTGTTCTTAACGAAAAAGCTTTCGTTGTCAACGTTTTCTATTCGAATGACTTTCTGTAGAGCACAAATTTACAATTCGAATACAAAAAGTACTCAACGAATCTTTACGTTGACAACGAAAGTTCCCAATCGAATACCACAAGTGCAACGAAGTTGCGTTACAAATGGATATGATATCACTCGCTGGCGATTAACCAAATTCTAACGCACGCATAGACCTACCTTCGTTGTTATTAAAAGTAGTAGTGGTTGGTTTAGAAGTTACAGGCCTAGACCAAACACTTGGGCTCGGCATTATCGATTGGTTGTCAGGCATACCAACCAGCCGATCGTTTTTGGGTTTGGGTTTATATTTGGTCTATGACCTAAAATATCATTTATGGCAGAAAAATGTTCAAATCCCGTACTTGCACCGGCTCCAGATTTATTTACTCGGTCTTTTGCCGCTTTATACGACGACCACTTCAATTTCGTTTGGATATTAAATCCTTCTTTATGAGGATGGCCCATCTGCTAACGTGTCCGCCATGTCGTTGAACACAGACATCTTGTTGCCGCCGGTGCTTTTACGCCAGTTTTTCACTTCCAACCGATCTCTGAACTCAGGGCTTCCCCACAATGAAATAAGGTATTTTACTTCGGTTTCTCGTCAATGCGCACGCTTTGATGACATTTTAAATTAATTAATATAATAATAATAATACTGTATAGGGTAACAACAAAAGGTATGATTTTTTCGCACGTTCACCGATCACAACAAATGGATCAGCTTGGCTATACGCGATGAGGAGCACATGTCACGATGTGATGTGGCGACGTCCACTAAACTCATACCTTGAGCTTTCGTAGCGTACGAAATATCAGTGTCGTACGAGGTGGCTTCCACTAATCTTTTCCTGGTTCAGACCTATGGACTTGTACGCCGCGTACAATACGAAAGCATAACTCCGTAGGTCTGAACAGGCCCTTAGTTTCTGGTCATTTATAGCTTCTGCTAAAGGACCTCCACTCGCCGATTTTTCTTAGTCATGAATATTTATGAGTTAGTTTAGAGATTGAGGGCGGTGTTTACCAACGTTATTATTTAGTGATAATATGTTTCTTTTTAGACATTATTTCCCGAAGCTTCCTCAGATTGAATCCGTATTATGTTGAGTCACACTCTGTAAGTTTATTTGTAATAATCTGTTATTATGTTTACATTCGATTGTTCATAGGTTTTGATGTAACTGAAGTGTGTTATGCGTAACGCTAAACTTTATTGTAAGGAATTGAAGTTTGCAAACAGTTGATAATCTCTGTTTGTAGAGAATGTAATATTTCACCATTCTGACATATTTACTATTTAAATCCATTAATCATTTTATTCATGATGTTTGTGACTAGACTATGTATCGATTATGTTTGTTTGCAGTTTTACCGCTTTGGAATAAAGACAAAGAAGTACCCGTACTCAAGTGTTTGTGTTCCTTGGTTATACTCATTGGTATAGAGGGCGTCCCGGCTGCGATTTTTTTTTTCGTACATAAGTTGGGGACCCCTCATGAAACGTCACAAAATAAACATGAATAATTCATCAGTTCAATTTGTTGTTCCGTGTGCACCCAAGCGTATAGCAACAAGAAGTGATTACACAACTGCGATACGATACTTTCTACAGTAGGCCTAGGATTTTAAGTCAATTCACGTGATTGCCTTCGCGCACTCTTCTTCGAGTCGAGGCTAATCGACAGCTGCTAGGCAAGACATTAAACTAAGTAGTAATTCATTGGACATAGCCCAAAGAAAGCTTAGACCCACAAGAATAAAGAATGTGTATAATTTGTGTGCTGTAATTTTTTAATTCTGCTATTTTATTATCAAACAATATGCATGTACTCAAAGGAACTTAAAAAATGCGCGTATATCAACACATGAGATGGGAAGATTAGACCCACGAGAATAAAAAATGTATTTTTGTGTAATGTTTATTGTTTAATTTTGCTGACTTATTACTCTGACTGTGTCATAACTAAACTAACACACACGTCACACACACCAACACAGCTACTACTAGAATAGACATGGGTTTAGAGACTAGTAATTAGGCCTAATAGTATCAATAGAAACTATAATTTTAACACGTAATTCTTTAGTAATAAATTATATTAAAAACACCATAAACTAAAGGCTGATTATTTCGACAATCTACACAAAACGCCGCTATTCTATTATGAAATCGCACGCGGCAACCACAGCGGAGATAGGCCTAGAATCGTACCGCACTTGTGTAAACTGTAATCACTTCTGGTTGCTATACGCTTGGGTGCACACGGAACAAGAACATTTAAATGATGAAGTATTCATGTTTATTTTGTGACGTTTCATGAGGGGGCCCCCAACTTATGTACGAAAAAAAAAATCGCGTCCCGGCTCCCCAGGTCCAATTACAGGTGTATATAAAGAACTTTAGAGGACAAAATTCAAAATGGTTACCCGGAACAATAATATTAAAATCCGGTCCCATCTTTCTTTCTTTCTTTAATTTATTTGGCATCTCAATAAATAACATTAAAAATACATCAATAATATATATAATCACCTTAAATATTAATATACATTAAAAAAGCAAATAAAAATGGCGGGATTAATGAAGTCTGACGATGCACGGGAAAACACATAAAGTCGTTTAAAGTAAAACAACTTAATTCCAATGTGGTCCCTAAAAAGATAGTAATTATAATTTTAACAAAACAAACATTATAAGACGGGGTTCATAATAAGCATATAAACAAAACATCTGATATAATGGCACAATAATAATTTATCTATGTTTAATTTTGTAATATTGTTTCAATTCAGTTTTAAATTTATATGTGTTGGAAATTTGTTTAATATAGTCAGGAAGGTTATTCCATTCTCTGATTGCATTAAAATAGAATGTATTACATTCTATGCCTTGGACTTTAGGTACAACAAAATTGAGTTTACTACCACGAGTGAAGTGACCATGTAAGTTATTAACTCTACGAAAGTTTTCGTTTAGGTATGAAGCACTTCTGCCCATAAATATTTTATGAACTTGGCTAATTTGCAAGAACTTTACTCGATATTTTACATTTAACAATCCATAATCGTCTAATTGATCAGCACCTATATGTCTTCTGGGTTCAACTCCTTTTATGAGTCTAACCATTTTGTTTTGAGCAATTTGTAGTTTTCTTTGGATAGCTTTACTGGTTCCACAGAACCAAGAAGATGCAGCATAATCAAAAACACATTGGATGAGAGCAGAGCATAATAGTTTACGATTCTTACAACTTAGTATCTTACGTTGGCGGTACATAAACTTAAGCCTATTATTAATTTTCTCAATGGTTTTACATGCATATTCAGAACACGTTAAATTTTGATCAATTTCAATACCCTGCAGATACTTGACACAATTACTAGTGTTGATATTGTTACCATTTGTTGAGACATTAAAATTGTTAACATGTTTAGTTTTTCTCTTAGAACCAAATAGTATACACTCAGTTTTATCCAGGTTAATTGTTAATTTATTGTCTACAAGCCAATCACACAAGGAGTCTAGTGTTGACCCTAGCTTCTTAGAAATAATATCTGGATTTCTGTGTGAATAAACAATTGCACTGTCATCAGCGTATAGAAGGAGTTTACAATCAGGATCAATACAAGTTACCATGTCATTAACAAAACATAAGAACAAAAGGGGTCCAAGGATACTTCCTTGAGGAACCCCGCATGTAACAGTACAAGATTGATGATCATCAACAGTTACTATTTGCTTTCTTATTGATAAGTAAGATTTGAACCATTCAATAGATCCAATACCCATTAATTTAAGCTTATTACATAAAATGTCATGATCTACAGTGTCAAATGCCTTCTTTAAATCGACCAACACCATACCCGAGAAATTTCCCTTAGAAGTTTGGGTTTTAAGGGAATCAACTAAGTCTATCAAACATGTGTCAGTAGAGACGGCAGCTCGAAATCCAGATTGATATTTATACAATACGTTGTTTTCAGTAAGGTATTTTTCGATTTGAATAAAAACAGCCTTCTCTAAAATTTTAGACATTGTACTGAGTATACTTATAGGGCGATAGTTTCCAATATCGGTTCTACTACCTTTTTTTATAAAGAGGTATGACCTTGGCCTTTTTCATGTCTTCTGGGACTGTAC
This sequence comes from Antedon mediterranea, assembly GCF_964355755.1. Taxonomy (NCBI): domain Eukaryota; kingdom Metazoa; phylum Echinodermata; class Crinoidea; order Comatulida; family Antedonidae; genus Antedon; species Antedon mediterranea. The sequence continues at coordinate 11,039,711 of NC_092676.1, read as the reverse complement.
TGGTACTAATTGATAAATTAATTATGTAGGTAATGGGAACTTTTAGAATTTCAGCCCCATCTTTTATGAAGCGGAGAGGTATCTTATCGACACCCGTGCTTTTTGTCGCATTAAGTTTGTTTAATTCACTATATATAAAGTCTTCGTCCACTGAGTTGAGCATAAAGTTATTGCCACTAACGGTTCTATAGAAATCCTTAAGTTTGGACGACGCACAGTCATACACATTCTTAGGGGATGGAAGTTTACTGACCAAATTGGCTGCAATAGTAGTAAAATATTCGTTGAAGCAAGAAGCAATTTTGGCTGGGTCGAAACATTTAGTACCATTGGGCAGGTCAATAACCGTTTTATCACTATCCTTAGATGTATTACTATAGCCTAGACCTTTAAACATTTTCCATAATTTTTTAGGGTTATTTTTATTTTCTTCAGCCTTGTTTAACAAATGATTTGATTTAGCTTTATTTATATCACGCTGTATTTTATTTCTTAGTTTGCGAAATTGTATTAATAAGTCGGTATTATTCTTGTTTTTATTATACATATTTAATAATTTATCTCTGGTTTCAATGTCTTGTAATATTTCTCTAGTTAACCATGGTTCCGTTCTTTGTTTCATCCTAATGTTTTTAAGGGGGGCAATGGAATCAATAGCAGCCAAAAGTAATGCATTAAATTTATACAGAGCTTCATTTACATCTCCGATAGAGGTAACTACTGACCAATCGATATCTATATCTATATATCTCATTCAAGATAAAACTAGAAGATGGACGAGTTTGTCGTCGTCATGCCGACCATATCAGGAAGCGTTATAGGCCTGTTCAACCTCAGGAAAAACAGCTTAAATAACAAAGATGATCCTGCAAAATTACCTCCAATGCTCATTAATCCAAATAGAACAGTGGAAACATCACAATCAACTGTCGAAGCACAGCTTATGACTGCTCAGCGAAGAGTATACCTTACTCGCGATAGAAAACCGCCGGAAAGATATGGACATTCTTAATAACTGAAATATAGAAACTTTTATGGACATTATTACTGGAAATTTAAAATTTTTATCTTATATTTTACTTTATACAGTGCATTATACCATATACATTTAAAGTGAGTGCTTTAATCAAATTATAAATAAATAGCTTAGAATTGTTTTACTTGCTACCATTTATTTATACTTCCTTCACCTGTTGCCATATATATTATGTTAACCCACTTCTATACTCCTAATCCTTGGCTACTTAATGGTCACTAATGGCTAAAGTAGACCCTCTGCTGAGACCACTAAACATTCCACCTTGACAGATTAATTACCCATTACATATATTATTATATATAGTAGAATAAAGAATAAACACTTCAGTTGTAGCTTTCAACTATAACAGAACTTGTCTCTCTCACTTATTTGTATTGTAAATCGGTACATTACAGCCACTTAGACATGAAATCTTCAACTTTTAATCAGCTAGTTCTAGCTATTGTTACAGTAGTTAATTTCTATGCAGAACATGCACACGCCGTATATTTGGATATCTTGCAGGTCTTCAGAATTAAAGGTTGGTTGGTTATTATAACTTATTATGAAAGCTGATGAAATGTAGATATGAATTCATATAAAAATTAAGCCTATCGGATGTTGTGACGTTATCATAATGGCCAGTTGAAGTTAAAAAGTAGTTTTTTTCATCTATTCGTCAAAGTTAAACAATTTTTAAATAGGGCGCACTGCGCTTCTACGTGCCAAATTTTCTTCCAAATCTTATATTTATTTGTTAAATTCATTATCTTCCGAAATTGTCATCTTCAAGTTTTTGTTTGATAACGTCATCATCATCACCCTACTAGGACAACTACCCCCCTAACACCTTCAAGAATCGCATCGACACAATGTAGTTGATACGGGGTTAAAAAGGCACTCGCCTAAACTTTCCCATTATAACTAAACTAAACTAAACTACCCCCTAGGACAATTATCCCCTAGGACAACTACCCTCTAGGACAAGTACCCTCTAGGACAATTACCCCCTAGGAAAACTAACCCCTAGGAAAACTACCCCCTAGGAAAACTACCCTCTTACTACACACTAGGAAAATTACAACAACAGCTTTGGACAACTACGATTGGCAACCAAATTAACAAGCTGCTTCCTTTGGTGCCAATTATATTGTAAAATCAAATTGTGTGTGAACGAGATGTAGATGTCATGATATTGGTGTGGTTGTTAAGAGGGTGTTGTTGTCCTAGGGGCATAGCAGTTGAACTAAAGGCCATAATACATGGCAGTCGCGTGCTCAAGTTAGTGTTTACCGATCAACCGACCGACATAGTGACCTGTAGAGTCGCGTTGCACGCGACTAAATACAGCGTTTTAACGGCTAAATGAGCACTTTGCTACCCCAACTAGAATCTAGTTCTAATTAACCTTTCAAAATAAATACATTGAAAAGGGGAACTTGTAATAGTTTTCACTATCAAAACAAGTTCGTTGGTACCATCAACGATTCCCATTACAAGAAATGGATTATTTAAACAATTAGTGTTTTATAATAATCATTCATGATCAAAATGTGCGTCCACCATTTGTCGTATAGCGCAATACATGGATTAGCCTTCCAATTTACTTTAATCGGGCCTATACCAGTATTTCGACACCTATAATCATTTAAAGACCTCTTTGTATTTTGAAAAGAAATCCTTTCTATACGAATACTGAAAATACAATTTTAAACAGTAAACTAGATTTGAACTCGTCACTTTGACGAGTTCGGGTTAAAAAATTGGGTAACCAGCCATCATGAGGAGCTATAACTGATTAAAAATAGGTATATTTTTGCACAAATTTTCATTAAGTTCCCTATTATTTAGCACACGATTATTAAAGTTTAACGTGTACATGCGTCGTTATTTTGGAATTAACGTTAATCAAAATGAATGAAATCTACTACAGGTTGTATGAAAAACAAATTTGTGCGCACCAGCGCGTACGCAAAACGCAAAAATTAAACAAATTTGAAATGCTCAAAATGACCTAAAATGAACGCGAAATTGATTAGAAATTAATTTTGTACTACTTGTAAAAATGTTGTGTTAGGATGGAAATCGGTGACGGAAAAATACGAAAAATTGTCTTCAACTTAATGTGATCGTGTTAACAGAGAGGGTGCTTGATCAAAGAGGACAACTACCCCCTGGACAACTACCACCCGGACAATAACCCCCTGGACAACCACCCTCTTAGGACAACTACCCCCTAGGACAACTACCCTCTAGGACAACTACCGTACTCGCGTAATTTTTTGCGTAGCTCGCCATTTTTATCATGTCAAAAGTTGCTCCATATTTTTGCTCAGAATTTATGAGCAACCATAACTTACGCTGCGCGACTCTAACGTCATATAACAACGTTTCCTGCACATCATGAACGATGTTATGTCCACAAAAATTTGAGATACACGTGGAACAAAATTCTGGGAAAGAATTAAGAATAAGATAGAAAAGTGCGGAAAACCAAAAATATTAACATTTCAATAAAATCAATGCCCAGAAAAGCCATGACAAAATCATCGGTCGATAATAAGTTACCTCACGCTTAATGTATGTCCTGTTGTCAATATAGATTAGAGGTGCAAATATTTCTTTTAAGCACAACACTATTTTTATTGTATTTTACTATGGCCTAAAGTGACAATACAGCATTCAAACATATTATCAAACAACGTATTGATCCGTATCCTTTATTTTCTCCTATTCGAGTAAACTCTTCTACAGGACTTCTTTATATTCAAAAAGTACTGTATACAGTACTATTCAACTATACAAGAATTAAAAATGGCCCAAGATAAAAATAAGTAAATAACATAACTTAAATCATAATGTAAACAAAGTGCTTAAATAAGTTAAAAACAAGACAAATCTAATAAAATAAATCTCAGGTAATCTTTGAGATACGAAGATACGATGTTTAAATGCATTTCACAATTAGATTACATAATCTCTTACTTCTAATCGCTGTGATATGGATATCAAACATTCTATCAATAGCCCTATAGATACATTTATCACTATAGTTTATAACATGATTTACAATTAAGCTTGCATAAAATCGACTATATCTATACATAAATTTATATTAACTGTTTACATATTTATTCATACAACATACAGTTTATTTTTAAATATTATTACCGTAATTGATTTCTTTGGAAATTAACAACATAGACAAAAAATATCACACACAATAAAATGTCAATATATTGTATAGTTAACAATTATATTTACAATTTTTGTTAAAATATCTACAAGGAATGATAGTAGATGGGAAAAAAAAATCAAAACTTGGTAAATGTATCTCCAATAGACCGAAACGGAGCATTGTCTCTATTCATTTTGACACCTTAATCACATTATCAAACATTTCTTTAAAAAGATTTTACTAAAAATACTACCACTGATCCGAGAGTCCGGAGTGTGGTTTCTTTCTACAGTGTTGAGACTATTGACCAAAATATCTACAAAACTATAATTTAACCAATTACCAACTTGACCAATGTATATTGTTCTTTATTAATAAGGCAATTTTGTGTGCTTATTACCAGAAAGGAATTGTTGGCAAATCTTGAAGCTTTCTTTTACAATGGAACTATATTTCAAATGATTGTATAATATGTAGATAGTATAATAGTCTTAAGAATTACTTACTACACTAATACATGCTTTAAACACCACGCTTCAGATATTATTATTCGTATAAAATATAGAGATAACATTCAAATCTACTAAAATTGAATCATGTTTAAATAGCACAGATATTAGTTACTAATTACCGACCATAGCTAAATGTTGATCTTCATGAAGATCTTTAAATTTTCTAATTAAAACAATAATAAATTATCAGAAATTACTCAATGTAATTCTTGCTACCATCTACACTGTAATAAAATCAATATATTGTGCTAATATAAAATGTATAACAAAGTACATATTTTTGTCAAAATAAAATAGAAATTGCAACAGTGATTATACATGAATAATGCTTTCTACACTAACATTCATACTTGTTGTCCTATTGGGTACCTCTCTATGATCAAAATTGTTATTGTTTATCACAAAATATAACTTATACCACATTGAATACTGTCACTAGTCTTCCAACATTAGTGAAACAGAAGGAGCTGCATAATGAGAGAAGACCTTAACATGTCTTTGGTAGTAATAGTAATAATGTAAAACTTGATAATTGAAGGTTATATTTTTATTTTATCTTCTCTAACAAATGAAAACATGTAGCCACTGAACAGTCTTATTTTCACCGAGGAGTTATGTGGTTGTATGCTCATATTTTCTTATTAAACAATAATGATTTTAAACTCAGCAATTCCCCTTTTAATGGTAATTAGCAGTAACACATTATTAAAAATACTTCCATATTTTGTATTAATTTAGTCAAAAGAAGTTAACATTCAAAATTACAACAAATTACACTTCTTAATATTTATAAATTGCACAATAAATATCGGAATATTATAACTACATGTACAGTCAACTCTCCCAATACCGGACTCTCTGAAAACCAGAAACTCTCCCAATACTAGACTTTTTTTGAGGACCAAAAGGTCCCAAATTTATATTTACCATTAAAAACACATTCCGAATGATACCAGACTTTCCGGAAAACCAGACTTATTTGGCCGGCCCAAATGTGTCCGGTATTGGGAGAGTTGACTGTACTAAAAAAACAATCATTGTAAATTATCTGTAAGCTTTTGAAAGTCAAAGGACTGAAATACCAATGTACAGTATATTTAAATATTGACATACTTTTATTGTCTAGAGGCATGAACATTGAAGTAGGCCCAATATAAAGGTCTGGTTTGTAGTACTGGTGACTTTTGGACACATAGTTATACAATACAATATATCACTAATAGATTGGACTACAACCTCCAAAATAAAAAATATTTTGCACAAGCATGTCCACAACCAGTTTCACATCAAGGTTTTTTTTTAAAATTATATTTCGGTCAATATTCTATATGTACTTACTAATTTAATAGCATGTCATTTTTTGTATTTACAAACAGCACACAGTTTATGATATTCTGGATATTCTGCACTTTTAATGGGAAATAGATAATAACTTTAAACTTACAATTGCACTGAAAACTGTTTTGAGTAGAACACAACATTGCAATTTGAACAACTTTAGTTTATCATCATTTTGGGAATATCCAAGTAATTTAAGTAACATATCCACATGACCTCAAAAAGATGATGTAGATTTTATGAATATGTGTCATCATCACCACATATAATTATGTACTGATTCATTGCACAAAAGTGATCACAATACTACTATATACTTATTATTAAAAGTTATGGATTGTCCTCCTGAAACATCTGGCGTTTGGAAGTTTAAACATGGTTTTCCCCAATATACAGATACAGTAGTTTTAGTTTTGTTATCCACCTGAATATTAATATGCAAATAAAATACATTTTTGCATATGAGCACTGTAAATGGACTATAAACATTTAATTTGCTACCATATAAATTAAATTAAATATAAACAAAAATTAAATAATTGGAATGACTATGAAAGATTATTAGAAGAATTTCATCTGGTTGTGGAATAGGTATTACATAAAATTTCTTTTTGAACAACCAAAGATAGTATAAGCGAACTTACAGTACGTTTCGAAACCTATCAGGTTTCATTCTCAACTGGCGTTTCATCGTCGAGTCTAGCGTTGTTAATCACATGACGACGATGAGTTGGTATAGCGCCACCAATAGGTCCAAAAGGACGTGCCCCGATCTAAACACTCACTTAAACAACATTGATACTACCCAAAACATTAAATCCACCACCGAATGCATGTCCAACACCACCATTCCTTTTTTGGACATTCTCATAACACTACAAAGCAACCGATCATTAACAACTTCAGTCTACAGAAAACCGACACACACAGATCAGTATTTAAATTTCAAGTCAAATCACCCATTACAACACAAACTCAGTGTTATTAATACGCGTGTGGACAGATGTGAAAACATAGTTTCAAAACCTGAAGGACAGAAACAGGAAATGGATCACATCAGACAGGCTTTGAAGAAATGCGACTACCCAGATTGGACATTCAAGAAGGTAGAAAAACAACGACTCCAAAAACAGCAACGACAGCTTGATCAAAATCGCAGCAAAGGTACAACATCTACTACAGATAAGTCACGTTGTAACATCGGGATCCCATACACTAAAGGTCTGTCTGAACGCATAAAAAGAATTTTCAACCAACATCAAATTGACACCTTTTTCATCCCATCTAATAAGATCAGGCAAAACCTCGTTCATCCGAAAGACCGCATCGAAAAAGACCAAGTATGCGGTTGCATCTACAAACTACAATGTTTGAACTGTCCCGAAGCTTACATAGGGGAAACAGGGAGGGCTTTAAAAACACGCATAAAAGAACATCGCACAGACACAGAAAACAACACGGGAGGGATTTTAACCAGGGCTCAAAGATCGTCTACATCATCAATCATACATAAATCCGCAATAACAGATCATGCACTACAACACAATCACCTCATTGATTGGAACGCTGCTATCCTTGAGAAAGAATGCAACACTCAAAAAAGGCAAATAAAAGAGTCGATCAACATCAGAAAACATGGAAAAATCATGAACAGAGATGAAGGAGCCCACGAATTGTCACACATTTATGATCAACTATTGGAGAAGGGGGGGGGGGGGGGGCACGTCCTTTTGGACCTATTGGTGACGCTATACCAACTCATCGTCGTCATGGGATTAACAACGCTAGACGATGAAACGCCAGTTGAGAATGAAACCTGATAGGTTTCGAAACGTACTGTAAGTTCGCTTATACTATCTTTGGTTGTTCAAAAAGAAATTTTATGTAATATGAAAGATTACATGTAAATATAACACCAGAGTTTGGTATGTGCAGCATTCATATTCTAATAAACTGGTGCTCAATGGACTGTCAACTAAACAGTTTTTGTGCTTGTGTTTAATTTGCTTTCCAATTTGCCTAAAACAATTTTCTGCTTTTGATGCTTCTCTGCTGTTGATGTTTCTCTGCTTTTGATGTTTCATTGCTGTTGATGTTTCTCTGCTGTTGATGTTTCATTGCCGTTGATGTTTCTCTGCTGTTGATGTTTCTCTACTTTGTTGTTGCTATGCTTTTATTGTAGTTGGAGGATCAAAACAAAAAAAATATAAACTAATACTTCTTGGATCATATGAATTACAGTGTTGTATTGTGGTGGAATTAATGTAATTGTATTTAATTAAGTGTGGTTAGAAAGTAGAAATATTTTTAACAAAATGCAAATCATGTTAATATTAAACAGTGCAAGAAAAGAACTAGAGAAATGTATGTACTGACAATTATAGTGGGTTTTAAGGGAAGTTTTAACAGTATGTTTACAAAACATTTATTTACTATTACTAGGGACATTTGATAAAATAACAATAATCAACAGATTTAATACTAGCCTTAATAGTAAAGATTCTTTTTGTGGAGTTTAAAAGGCAATTAGAAAATTAAATTTATTAATTATTTATACACCATTTTTCTTCATTATTCTAAAAATAATGAAAAACATACACCTAATCCTATTTATTGTGCACCTTATTTCACAATGGAACTTTAAGATAATGCGTTTATAGTTTTACATTAATTTGGCTCATTATACATTCACAATATTGGGCACCGTTAGTTTCATTTGAATAACACATAACATAATTGAATTTAAAATTATCCTGCTTGTCACATTACTGTATTTGAAATCAATTATGATACATACTTTATCTTCCTTCCAATTATATTTAGACTGGACTGTTTGTGTTTAAACAAAATTTTCTATGATAACTGTTAAAACACAATTAAAATAAAAATAATACAAGAAACATGTGGTACTTTCAATTACTTTATAGAATTGTTGATGGACCACTTCAATCCCATGCATCTGTTGGATATTCATGTTCACTTTCTGTCACATTCTCTGCTAATGGCAATCTCTTGACTTTAGTTGAAATTGAATTAAACAAACCATGAAATTCAGGTTTTCCGCCATCATTCTCATTCCCAGATAGTGTTTGCTTTTTATCTACTTGTTGATCTATGTGATTAATTGCAACCAGACGTGATACTGATCCAGATTGCCTTCTTATCTCCTCCATGAGTAGAGATCTTGACGGACCAGGTGATGGCCTATCTGGCACTGATGAAGAAGCAGTAACTCCTTTTAACCAATTAAATGTTGCATCTGGAGGTGGAATAGGTAAGGACTGTCTAGACTGACATTTCAAGTCTTCAATAGACAACATTGGAAAATTCTTTGTTCCTTCTGTTGGAGATTCAAGTGATGGTGGGTTTGGTATAAATTTTAAATTACTATTTCCAGACCCATCCATAAACTTCCTGTCAAACATTGAAACTACTTTAATTCCACCTGAAGTTTCTGGGAATCCATTCACCTGACTACGATCCATATATGCAGACTTCACTAGTAATTCTGTAGCATTGTGCCGGTTATTCTTACCACTGACATTAAGGGCAGAAGCTGCCGATTCTGTTCTAGGTGAAAGAGATTGTTGTTGAAGAAGAAACCGAAAATCTTCAAGGGATGTCTGAGGCTTTCCAGACACCTGACAAACTTTGACTGGAGTATGATCAACAATAACTGTATCTGAAAATGTGATACCTCGTGTTGGTATAGAATTCAAATTAATGGAGTTATCAGATCCAAATGGTCCCTTTGCATTGCTTAAAGATGCCATAACAGCTTTTCTATAAAGATCTTCATTTTTAACGTTAACCTTGTGTTTACTTGCTTGCAAAAACGATAAACGTTCTTTCCTAGTACTTTTAAAATATTTATCTGACTCTCCATTCCTTTTCTTTAAAATTGAAAAAGTAGGTTTTCGGTGCGGATCAAATACATATTGTGTTGGAGATGATGGTGTTCCTTCCTCTACATGATTACTATTATTACGATTGGGTCTAGGTGAACTGTCTTGCTCACTTCTCTTTGAAGGACTATGATATTTAGATGCTTCAAGTCCATTTATAAAATTAATTTCACAAGGTATCCTGTGACTTGATTGATCCTGTTTAGTTTTAGGAGGTGTAATACTTAGTTGCCTGACGTGTTCTATCTTTCCAGCAGCTCTAATAATTGCCAAATCAGGGTCATTGTTACTGTTTTGAAGCTCTTCTTTATATGAGTTTCTAAATGAATTTTTTGAATCATTTTTTGCTTTCTTTTCAACTGGTGATATCAACTGTAAACTTGGTTCTGCTTGTACAAATATGTCATGTCGCCTTGATTGGTGTAGCGATGAGTATACATTTCCTGACAATTTGTCACTAGATATCCCAAAACCAGTTTCAAATTCAATGTAGCTATCACTCTGAAGAATTTGGTTCGTTCCAGGTAGTTGTATGTGTATCATTGGTGGTTGCTTAATTTCTTTTAATGTACTGTTATTAGTAGCATTTGAATTTGATTTTATTTGTTTGCTTTCTAAATTGTCTTTGTTTTTTACAGGTGACCCAGACGGACTTGGCTCTGGATTAGAACATAGAGTATTATTTATTGCAGGCAAGGCATTGCAAGGTGAACTCTGGACTGAGTTAATATCTGAATCTGGGGAATCTAACAAGGTACGATCACCTTTGACTGGTGATGCTAGTGGACTCTGATGAGTTACTTCATTCTGTGTACTTGATATATGTGCATCTGAAATTTGATTTGGTGAAGTACTTATATTTAAGAGACCATTATTAGTAGACTTTTGAATGTCATTATTGTTAACAAGAAAATTAGGTTGTTCAACATGCTGATCACTTTGTTGAAGATTGGCTATGTTCTGGTTTGTATTTATAGTTGTCTGAAGAGGAGTATAATTGTCACCAAAATGGATTGTTGGTATTGAAACATGAATGCTCTCAGATGTATATTTTGTTTGAGAATTAGTGGAAGGCTGTTTTTGCCTAGGTGATCGTTTAATTGTATCATAACCTTCAGATCCAAATCCATTTGGACTTGCTATATCTGGAACATCTTTGTTGATAATTTTATTTGCTCTCATTTGTGTAGGACTCTGCTTTTGCCAAACGATATCGGTCTCTGTTCTTTTTTCATCTGATAGCTTTCGTTTCCAGATATCATTTGATTTGTTACTAGGTTCTGTTCTTTCTTGAAGAGTATTCTGTAATGTTGAATTGTGAGACGACTTTTCAATCTGTGATGTAGAAGCTTGGCTAATGGCAGGTCTACTGGGCTCCTTTGGTTTCCGTTGGTTTGTTTTTGTAACCATTACAACAGGCTGACCACAGCTTGTTTCATTCCATTCCAATACTCTATCTAAATCAGTTGTCATGACAGTCTTTCTTTGTAGCCTTGGCGATGGTGTTACAAACTTTGGAGGGCTAAGTCTTCCGCCATTGGATACTTTTTCTTGAGTGGGAATGCTTGACTTAGGTTTAACTAAATATTTCCCATCAGTTGTCAAAGTGAAACATGTTGTTCCATCAGATGTGTCTTTTGTTACATTATATTTTCCATTATCAGCAGACAATGGTGGTGATGCTATATTCTCATGGTGTTCTGGTGTTTCTACAACAAAAATTCCATATCGATGATCATAGTAGCTTTTTCTTGGACTAAGCTGGTCCTCTGTCTTTGTGGCTCTAACCAATTGTGTAGTTGTTTGGTGGTCTTCACTAATTTTTGATGCACTGTTTTGGTTTCCAGGAGGAATCTCTTCAAAATTCTCAACTATACTTCTATTTTCAAATTCTTTCCAAAGGTCACTATGGGTGGGATTGTCAACAGGTATTGTAGATGTTTGTGTCAATGATTCTGATGCAGTTTGTGTTGAAGTTTGCATCAACATGCTACTGCCTCTTGTGAGAGTGTTGTTTGGAGAATCATCGTAGCTTGCTGAAGATACTGAACTTGGTGAATTTGATCTATCTGTGTACTGCTGCGTTCTTTCTGATGTACATTTTATCATGTCATCCAGATGCATACTACCTGTGAAACAGATTGTGTACAGTCCCCCACTGGTAGGAGTCCTCATTGGTTCTGGGAGATCATAACTACTGGCATCTGAGGTTGTATCAGAACATCCAGGTGATGAACTCCTGCTATTGGGAGACAGTGGGCCACTGGTTGGTAGCTTTAGGCTGGTTGGCCTGACTTTTGTTCCTTTAAAAAAAAAACGCAAAGTATATATTAAGCATTTTTCATGTTTATATTCCAATGTTCGATCAATTTCCTAATAGGGTATAATAAGTGCACTAATTACATTATTATGAAACTATAAAATGTTAATGTTTTCAAAATTAGAGTATTATATGTCCACCTGTTTGGACATATATTATAATTTCATGTTTTTGCCACTTTCAAAGTGCTAAATGAACAACATCATTTCTTTCTTAATTAAAGTTTAACCTGATAATATACAGACATTTTATTGGAATTCAGATGATTGTATAAGTAGTATTCTAATTTACTTTCATTTACAAAAAAAATCACAATACCTTTATCTGTGCCTGAATTTGGAGATACAACACCAGGAAGTGTCTTAGGAGAATTGTTACCTCTCTCAGATGCCGGAGAACCATTCTTCTTCTTTCTTAAGCGCATCTTTGGACTTGTTCTTCTTGGAGGCGTACGAGTTGAGTGTCTTGAACCTGACTCTGATTCTTCTGAAGTATATCCAATTGGAATAGAAGCTGGAGGCATGTATTTTGGTTGTCTACGGCTCATACTTGGTAAACCACAATCAGAATGCATAGATGTCCAATAACCATCAGTATCAATCGAACAAAGAGAATTGCTAGAATCAAATACATCACTTCCCGACTGGCCTAAATAAAATTCTAAATCATCAGAAATATCACTTGAATTTTCAAATTTATCTATTGAAGTTAATGAAGAACTACATGTGTCTGACAATATAGCTGGATCATAGTCATATTTTTGCATGGGTGCCTGGTTTCCAAAAGCTTTCTCTAGTACAGGATGCATCACTCCAACTGACTGAAGCCAAGATTCAGTGTCCATATGTGTTATGTTCAAATTAACTTCTGTTTGTGAACTATCTATATTTTTGTTAGCAGAAATGTCTAATCTTTCTTGACTCCCATTGTTGGTTATTGTTGAATCAGATGCTTGACTGACATCAGAAGAACTCCTATCATGCTCTGGACTCTGTGACTTTTCTGGACAATTCATAGAGACGGCCGAGTCACAAGTGGAGATCATTGAGCTAGAGGCATCCGAAATCCATGATTGATTGGTATCAGATTGTAGAGAATTTCTATTACTGTCTGATTCACTCCAATTTCCTGAACTTGATTGTCTCTCATCTTGACGTCGATTACTCGATCTTAGCTTTACATTAGCATCTAATGTATGGGAATGATGAGTTGTTATATAACTGTTTTCAGCAACATTCTTTTTTGGAGATCTGGATACATTTTCCATCATGGTTGAAGAGTTGGTTTTATTTAGCGGATATGCACCATTCCTTTTAATGTGCTCAGCTGATGCAGACTTTGGGATCTTTCCAACTTGCAAATATTTTCGATCCAGTTCCATAGATTTTGGACGAACTGGTGAAGATTCGGACCAGCCTTTTTCAAGGGCACTATTCAATGAATCTTTAAAAAAAACCAAAATTTAAAATAAGTAAAGTAAATACAATATATTGTATACAATGATTGTTTTAATATACATAAAGAACACACAATATTAAAGTGTTGAAATGCAAAGACAAAACTTTCTGGATCTTTATTTTGTAATAACAATTAAGTTCTTAACTATCTGTTTGGCAATAAGCTGCAAACAGAATCAATGCAATACCTATTTTTTGATTATCATTCCTGCTCAAATTAAAAAGTACACATTTTTCTGAAATCATTACCTGCTGAATTGTAAGGAGGTAGGGTTTCACAGCTTTGACAACTTGTAGGTGTTTCATGATGATCAGGCATAGTTACTCGGATTCCTTTCCGGGTACCTTCTTCACGTTTATTACTTCGTCTGACTACAGTACTTGTTCCATTTCCATGAAAATCGACATGCTTTCCTTCAGGAACTACTTCATATTTTCCAAGTGATTTTGGACGTTTTTGTAAACGTAGCGAAAAGGGTCGTTTCCTCGTTCCAATTGGCTGAACAATAGCATACTGTCCATCATTGAAGGATTGTCGCCTTAGAATTAAACTTCTATCTAAGCTTTGAGTCTTTGATAAATTATCTTGATTTAAATCTAGGCCGACAATTGGCAAAGCACTGTACTGGTCAATTGATGGTGCAGCTGTACCTCCGATTGTCCGCCTTCGTAGGCTAGATCTTTTATTTTTCTTTGAATCAAACCTACGAAGGCTGGACATCCGCTGAAAGCTACATCCTGTGACATCAATGCTGACAACAGCTGATGGCAGTACATTTTGTCGAGCTATTTCTTCTGGAGTTGGTAAAGGTGTTTTTGAACGTGTATAAATATCTTCTTGAATATCACCATCCGATAAAGGCCTTGAAGTTTTTGGTGAGCCTGTTGATGTAGTTGGTTTCCTGCGCTGTTTCGGAAGAACATGGGTGACGTGCTATAAAACACAACAAAAAAATGATAAATTGCACTCATATATAGCATTTTGTTGCACAATTAACTGAAGTTTCGTGCAAAGTTCATATGTAAAGATTATTCTAGATATCTGTATCTGTGCAAGGTGTTTATTCACAGACAATATCTGCAGTGAACTTTCTAGTCCATAATAAATCATTATTCAAATACAATTTAACCGGTGACATCATTTTCTTGCCTTTTTACAGTAGTATCAGTTGAAAGTACATTGCAATTTGTCACTGTTTTTTTCTTAAATTTGGTTACATTTAACATAATGCTAACCAAAAAAACGTGCAAAATAAAGGGCCATCTAATAGGCATTAGATGACATTAAAATGGCATATTCAACAAAAACATTTTTTTTCAGGAGACATTATATCCTTAATGTCTCAAGATAATGCTTTCAATACTGACAGAGAGCAGGGGATAATGTTTTTTCCAAGGTTTTTAACAGTGTTAATGTTACCATACTCATATAAAAGAAAGTTAAAAAAACGATTTTATTGAATTGTTTGTTTTCTGTAGTAAAAAATGTATATTTATCGTTGCTCCAAACAGTATTTTGCAAATTTGGAATTTACGAGATGTAAACATTTGAGACAATCTAATATATGTTATGCCTTTTAATTTCATGCAACTAAAAAAATTGGATGTACCATAAACTATACTGGTTCCTTGGAATATATATTATATGAAGGTACCTACCACAAGGGAAGAAGACCGGATAACAGCCATAAAGAAGATGTGCAGGTGAAGGTTGAATCAGACAGACAGGTAGGTAAACATGCAGAGAGGAAAATAAAAACAACCAATTTCAAGCAAATTAATAATTGTGATAACAATATAATTATTAGGTAAAAGTAAGGGATCGAACAAGGACTTACACATTTGTGCAGGGTTTTATTTATTTGAGTGGTTATTTTTTAGTTACAGTACATTATATTGTATTTTATTTTAACAAAACAAATTGTTTATTGAATGTTTCATTGCTGTAAACCTATATATTCTCCTACATGATATTTCACCGGAAAAAAACAAATTTTTTTAACTGTTGTGTCTTAATGCTATGTGTGATTAAGCTAATTTCACTACAAAAATGTGTATGCGAATTTGGTGTAATGGTTATGTAACCAGTCTTTCAACTAACAATATAGTTTCAGTTGACTAACAATAGACCAACAACGCCAAAAACAAACAGGTGAATTTGAAAAGAAATTTCAGTTTACTTGTTACTTTGAGACTGCTCACCGGCTTTTGAAAATTGAAAAGAATTGGGACACTGGTCCAGATTGCCTCCAAAATTTAATGGAATGGTCCTTGACAGATATGTATCTGTATTTTCATTTTGGTAAAGATTATGCAATTACTTTTTGAGTAATCCTGCTAACAAACAAATACACACAATCGACTACATATACTTCCTTGGCGGAGGTAAATTAGACTAAGATAAGAATACAGCGAACCATGGATTAAAGAATAGAAGGATATGCATCGACGGTGACATCAAACGATTTTACAACGCGCTTGCCTATACTAAAGCACTGCTGCCAATCAAACAAACACGCTCATTGAACTCCGTGTCTCTAACCGCGGCCCTCTCTAAAACGCTGCGAATCAACTGTTACATTTCTTGAGACCAAAACGTAACCATGTAGAAATCGTATGCGCAGTCTGAATGTTCTATTGACATGTCTGCGTCGATGATTAATTGACAACAAAATATATTGCTGAATAATTCTGTTTTAGTTTCATCACAATCGGACTACGAAAAGTTCACTTTCTTACGACTGGTAATTTTAAGTAGTTGGTAATAGTAATAAAATATGCAATTTTTATATTTGAATTATCATTATTTGCCTGCCATCTTCTGTCATTAAAAATTGCGTTAATCTATAGAATATTAAATTATGCACTTGACCATGTATGTTGTTAGCGTGGCCGGTGTTCACCCATACAACAATCGTGTTTTTAATATATGGCTATTAAGCAGTGGTTTCTTCATAAATCTCCTTAATTATCGATGTGATTATATTTAAATTGTAGTGCCTGGTGATTGGCTAGTGGTTACGTCATCCACATCACATCCAATCACCGGGTCTAATTGAATGAAAACAGCGATCCCTGATCCGGGATTGGCTGGCTATGTATAGTTTAGATTCGTTACCTAGCGGTCGTTTTGAAAAGTACACGCAGGGCAAACTTAATCACGAACAAACAAAGTACCTATTATTATTCACACAAGAAGTAAGACAACGGTGAGTATATAGATCATGATTACACGTTGTATCTACTACACTTAAGATTAGCCTAGGCCTACTAGGCAGTATCAATGTCGGCAAATCATATAGGTTACTAGTAAGCCTAGAAGGCCTAGGCCTAGTATCCTTGCTGATTTTATAATTTTACATGTATGTAGGCTGAGACAACAAATAAATAGTTATTGTCTCAGATGTAGGGCTACTACAGGTCATAAAATGCTACTTTAATGTCATAAAAACATTAGCGTAGATCAATCGCGGCAGAAACCTATACTAATTACAATTATAGCATCTACAATTCTAAGCCAATAACAATATAGTATTGTTTTTATCTGGTATATTGATGTAGTAGGCCTACACTAGGGTCTTCACAATAACATACAATGTAATTTAATAACTGTTTTCAATAAAAATTATACTCAGTGGCGTGAGGCAGAGGCCTGAAGCCACTTAGGAAACCTAAGTGGCCCTCCAAGTTTCAAAGATCGAGGCCTCGGACGTTTTTAGCATTTTCGACATATTTTATGCCTGTTCCTCTGGGCACTGCTCATGGGCCCCAAGCTTCGGTTTAGCCAGTGAGCGCACATAGCCGTTACGCCACTGATTATACTGTTCAAATATGTATGAATACATACAGTGCAACAAAGAACGCGCGAAAGAAGCGTAGTCAACAACAAGGTTAAATGTCGTTGCACATGTGCAGTAAACAATATATTAGGCACGCGACCGTTTCGTTGTTACCATGCGGTTAATTAAACTGTAACATTGTGGGCGGTCCGCGGTCTGTCGGCGAGAGTCAAGGAACCCTTGATCTCACGTCGATGCATATCCTTCTATTCTTTAATCCATGAGCGAACATAGCTTAGTTTTGATTATTAAAATCATTAAAGATCAAATGACAGATTTCAAGACATAGAAAATGGTTTCACTTTTTGAGTTTTCCGTAATTTCGTGCATGAAAGTCGAGATATTCACAATTTTGTGAAAGACACCACAATAAGAAAATATCCACCGGCAGTCAAGCGATGTTTCTAAACACGAATATCTCTGTTTGGCAGTAAAAGTAGTATTATCCAACTAGTTGAAGGGGACCCTAACTGCAAGACTATCATGCACATGCAAGTATTAAGCAACTTGGCCAATTCAAACTAAAAACAAAAATAGATTAATTTCACAATTATTATTTCACACTAAATTTCAACTTGGATTTTTGGCTATCTGCAATTTGCGGATAACCCCTTGTTATTGTCAGGATCTTTTTTTTCTTCTATCTTATTCTACTTTCTTTCCACGAATTTTGTTGCAGCTGTATCGCTAACTCAACCTAACATTGTTAACTTTGTCAGAAAATTGACATCTAACTGTAGATGTGCAGGAATAATAATAACTAGAATTTAATTCGTCACTTTGACGAATTATAGGTGATCATTTTTATTATTTTAATGAAATTAACATTTTTTAAACATGCACGTACGTTAACATACGATCGTAAAAAGTTGATGTACGCCATCCTATGACATGTTGCATATACACTTATAGCACTGAGTTGAGTTGTACCTATTATGTTTCATATACAATATGTACAGTATATACTGTATATCTATATACAGTGTAGCATAGGTGAAATTACGGGACCCACATCGTGTTCTAAATTTTTGGTATGATGGAATTATCAAAATAAACTCAAAGATGAAAATTTCGAAAGATAATGAATTGAGCAAATAAATATAAGGATTGGAAGAGAATTTGACACGTAGAAGCGCAATGCGCGCTCTTTGAAATTTGTATAACTTCAACTAAAGAAATTTAAAAACTACTTTTTAACTTCAACTGGCCATAAGATAACGTCACAACATCCGATAGGCTTAATTTTTATATGAATTCATATCTACATTTTATCAGCTTTCATAATAAGTTATAATCTTCAAGGTCACCTTTAATTCTGAAGAGCTGTAAGATATTCAAATGTATGGTGTAGCTGAAAATACACGACCTAGGTTATTCAAGTTTTTACGCATGATGACGTCATCAAAATGAAAATGTTGACAACTCATGAGAAAGATAATTAATTGAGCAAGCACATACTAAAAGTTGAGCTAAAATTGGGTTCAAATAACGGAGATGCGCTCTATTGAATGTGATAACCCACACAAAAAGATAAAAATTAATAATTTTTAAATTCAAGTGGCCATTTGATGACGTCATACCATTTTGTACGTCTAATGTGTATATACATTTATATCTACAACTCATTGGCTTCCATATTAAGTTAAAAAAATTGGGGGTCATCTTCCATTCTGAAGAGTTATATTCATTTTAAAAGGGCCCTACTTTTTACCATTTTTAGCACTTTTGTACAATTAATGTGCGCATTTTGTCATGTTTAACGTGCTCGTATACCGTTATTTTAAGTCGGACTGGACTCAAAATCGGAGAATGTACTAAGGATTGTGTGTAGAATGTGATGTATACATCACATTTTATTTTTTACGCTTTTTAAGGATTGCGTGCGCAAAAACGTATTTTTGCGCAGTAATTTTTTTAAACACGCAATTGGCCTAATTCATACTCTAAATTGATCAAAACCTAATTTTGAGCTTTTTAAAATCTTTACGCGCGATTTCACGTGCATGACCTTGAGAAGCGCGAGTTTTTATTTGCTAATATTTTTTACCTTGATCTGAAATTTACGTGTAGTGAATTTCATAAATATGTGATAATCAATTATGGACATATGATTGATAATGTGATTTCACAAAATCGCGTATACGTGACGTCATGGTTGAGTGATCACGCTGAAAAGATTATTATGGCTAAGTTAAAGTATTTGAAAGACATTGTGAAATTTTTGTGATCATTGTTATTCAACTTTTTGAGATAATTGCTAAACAAAAGTGTACAGAAAGAAGAATAATAACAATAATAATAATAAAGATTTTGTACAATAACAATAGGTGATCATTTTATTCTAAATGATCACCTAATAATAATAATAAATACTTTATTTTAACACGGAAAAGCTTGTGTTACCATAAAGATGTTCTTCTACAAGGCCGTGATCAACTAACAGTAAATACATTACACATTTAAAAATAACAAATTTTAAAAATAACAAATTTTAAAAATAACAAATTAGAGAACAAAAATATATGAACAGAAACCTTAATTACATTTGTGATAAGAGTACAAAATAAATAATAAATCACACCAATAATTTTTTGAAAGTATTTAAATTTGTGGCATTTTGAAATGTTTTTTTTAGAGTATTCCATAAACTAGCACCATGATATGAAAAACTTTTTTTTTTATATTCTGTTTTGGGTTTATTCAATTTTAATACATCCTTTGATCTTGTATCTTTGTTATATGACTTCAAAGTGGAGCAGATTAAGTTACGCGCGATTTTATGAAATTTAAAGGTTGATCAAAAATATTTTTCAATGAAACTTTCCAAAAGTACACTTCATATATTGAGCAATTTTGTGTTAATGTTAAAAATAGCACGCTACGCAAAAAAAATATGCATTTTTTCAATTTTTATTTTTATTGTTTCATTTTAATATCATCATGTTAAAAATGTGAATAAAAGATGAATCTTGTAATTTCTTTTTTGCTCACTGTATATAATTTATACAGTGCATTCCGTAAATAAAAAAAATTAAAAAAACAAAATAGGTACAATTCACCACTGTAAACATTTATTCAAACTGTTTTTGTCATGAAATTTTATATTTTATATAAGAAAGATGAGGGCGTATCAATTTGATATCTGTGGTGCGCGTGCTGTTCCGCCGTAACAAACGCAGAGATTGTTGATGCATATAACCGATAATCTATTATTAGTAATGGTGTGTGAAGTAGGATTCTTATTTGAGAAGGCTCAAATTTAATTTTCTTTATAATTTAATACTAATAGAAGGTTTGCTTTGAGAAAAAGACACTTCTATTTCTGAAACTATAATGAATACAAAATTATAAACGAGAGGGAGTGATTAGAACATACAAAAAACTTGTACATGCTTAAGTACATACTGAAAGTGATGTACTACTATTTATAGCATAATGATATTTCTTGTCAGTAATAATTACTTTGACAGAATATGTCATTTTGAAAGTTAATATAACTGTAAAGACTGTTTACTGTTACACACTCGATGGTTAGCACATCTAGATATCTGTGTACAGGCAGTTCGTTTTCAATCTGGATCAAATCAAATCAAATCACTAACCATAATAATGATAATAATAGATAGATTTATATAGCGCAAATATACGATGTCTTTATGCGCTCGACAAGCTTTCCTGCGTTCCTATCTTGATATTCTAGCCCAAGGATATATCGATCTTGATTTCGATTACAGTCTGCTCTTGATCTCAACAGTGAATGAATGAAGTTGATCATGGAATGATATAATCAGGATTTGACAAAATTCGCTTTGCCACAGGGGGGGGGGGGGGTTGTTGGGGGTGGCAGGGGGTTGTACTGTAAGCTCAAATACGCAATGTTGGGTCAGAAAAGGAGGTTGAAGAACGCTGCCCTAATATATTATACAAATACTAGCAGTTACTCGTGCTATTTTTCTGCTTTTTTTTTTTATTGTCTTTGGTTACACAAACCAGAAATGGTGTTGGTAGTTTATGAGTGCCGCTTACCTGGATAAACCCGACATAAGCCCTTTTCCACGAAGTGCGAAACAATTACGAAAAGAAGAATTTTGCGGTAGCTCACCTCCATGATAAATGGGACAGTCCGCTATAGCACCCTCTCATGGGACCACTCCCACGTAATACCGTCATCATTTCTCAAGACCTCTTGTCTGGTGGCGGTGTGTCTGAGGAAGTGTAAGGGTTTTGAATAGTTGATACGATCCATTTCGCAATGGTCGACTTAGCGGAAGCGTGGTGCGGAGGAACAGAAGCGGCAAAAAGGTGAGACACTCCGTCTCTAATTGTCTTAGTGCAGTGGATATACCACTTGAGGGCCCTCACTGGGCACCAAAGTTTGTCTCCGTCAACCGCCTAAAAAGATGTGATGGTGGGGACAAACACAGCCGGCGGCGAATATTTTAAGGTCTGTGTCTTGGCCAGAAAATCTTTCCTAAACACTAGCTTCACGCAGCCCCGCTCAAACCTCACATGACCTGGTTCTAAGGTAAAGAGCTTGCAACTCGCCTCAGCGTTTGCAAGATGATAATGCGAGCAGGAACGCCGTTTTCAGCGAGAGGTTATAAAGAGTAGCCTTACTCATCGGCTCGAATGGGGGGGCGTGTAAGAGCGGCTAGGACGACGTTAACATCCCATTGAGGAATCAAGACCTTGACTGGAAGTCGTTCTCTGAACATTCCTCGTATCAGCTGAGTGATAACGGGGGATGACGACATAGTAGAACCGTCTTTAAGTGTTGGTGTCACTGCCCCAATGGCAGACCTATAGCCTGAAATGGTGCGGACCTGAAGACCTGACTCAAATAGGTAATGCAGGAAGGCGCATACTTGACCGAGGGTAACCGACCCTGGCTCTTTTTGTTGGCGCCTGCACCATGTAAAGAAATGCTTTAATTGGCTATTGTAGACGGTAAGAGTAGATTCCCGATGAGATTTCGCCACGAGGGCGGCAGGGCCATCCAGAATGCCTGAGTCTCGGAGCTGATCCCTGACAATGGCCATACAGGCACAGGGATTGTAGGTCCTGTAGAGAGAACAGAGCTTGGCCCTGCGTCAGTAGATCCTCTCGAACTGAAAAACGCAGGGGATGATTGTAGAGCAGGTCGCTGTGGGCAGCCGAGAGTGTGATGTTGTTGTCTATGCACCACAACGTCAGTGTCCACAGGTGAAAACATTTAACGTCGGGGACTTCGTTCCCCTCGACGATTTATATATGCTACCACCGTTGAATTGTCGGAATGGATAAGGACAAGACGACCGGTCACGTGAGGTCGAAGGGCCTTCAGGGTTCTTTCGACTGCCCAGAGTTCTAGGAGGTTGATGTGGGAGCGTGCCTCCTCGACCGTCCAAACGCTGGATGCGCGAAGTGCCTTGGAGCAACGGCCCCAGCCTGTCTCGGTTGCGTCTGTATCTATACGGACGTCCGGTAAAGATTTTTGAATTGGCATTCCCACAGTCAACCTGCCTTCCACCAGCCACCATTTGAGATGCGTCTGAATGAATGCATTCGACGAGACCTCTTTGTGTAGGGAGTCTATTTGCGGTCGGTAATAAGCCAGCAGGTGCAGCCGGCAATATGGAACTAAAACAACCCAGTGCTCTGAGCCATTCGTAAGCCGTCGGAGCACGAGCAGATATTAGATTGCGTACTGCACTCATTGCAGACACTATGCGTTGTTAGGATGGACACGCCAAGCCTGTCACAAGATTTATCTGTGCTCCGAGGTATATCGGGGATTGAGTCGGCACTGACACGACTTTTGACATAGAAACCTGCCTGTTCTGTAACGAGAAGGACATATTGCAGACTGCTCATCAGTCTGTCCCTGGACTGGGCCACGACCAACCAATCGTCGAGATACATGAACACTCTTAGTAAGCGTCTTTCAGATCTATCGAGGCTGCCCAGTCTCCTCGTCTTAGCCCCAGTAGGATGGATGAGAGTCTCCATCCGGAACCTCTGGAGCCGCTTGTTTAAACTCCTCAGGTTTAAAGGGGGGTTCCGGGTTTAAAATGAATAGTAAAAAATGTAAAATATATTTGTTTGTCTCTTGAACGGTAAAAGTTTCAATTTATATAAGCGCCCAGTGAAGCAGAACGAAGGCTGTGAAATGAGGCCAGATTACAAGTGCAGCTACGGCAAAATCACACTGTGGTTACAGAATAGGAAATTCGTGAAATGGTCAATCTTCCGACGACTCGTTATCATTAACCATATCAATTACTTTTGTAAAATTATACTTATCTGATGTAATTTTAGTCGGTCTTCCCATTTATAAAGTCAATTTTCTATGAAAATCCATCAAAACAGTGAAAAATTAGATAAGTTTGCACTTTACGTTTGCCGATTTTCGCACTGACTTTAGGGAAAGCCTTAAAAATCAATGAAGCGTAACGTATACATTCCTGCTGAGCGAGGAGAGCGAGACGACGATACACGTGCTCTCTCTGCCCATGCCTGGCATCGTCACGTGATAAGCAGATACAGTATACAATACCAAACTGGTCGGGTCGAGTATACCCCGTCTATAATCACAACATGAACGATGTACAGTATTTGATTGAAGGTTGACTCAACCTACCGGAATGGTATAGATAATATAGCTCGAATGAGAGAGTTGGAATATTTGTAAACATAAGTACAGTATTGCTAATTTTAACAAGTGTAGCCTAAGTAAAAGGCCTGGTAGTATCAATTCGCATAGGGTCTACTACACTAGCTAGCTCAATTTTTAACTGGGTCGGATCGGCTAGGCTAGGCTAGGTCTCCTTCCTACTACCGGTCTACTTGCTTGATGCAGTATCCGCTTTTTTTTAGAGTAAACTAGGCCTACTTATTAGACGATCGGGACACCATACGTGCGGACGACGGCGATCGGACCTTGTTTTGCCTCAATATTTACAGCCGATTTTTGTAGAACGTTTTAGGTTTAGATTGTTTAGGAGTTTGGTTGATAGGATGGGTTTGGAATCCACTGAGTTTTGTTATTTATGGGCCAATCGTTTAGTAATAGGCTATATAGCTAGGCCCATGAATGATGGCCCCAATGTTTTAACGTAGCTATCGTGGCATGGAATCTCTAGTCAGAAATGGCTCTCACCCCGGCATGAATAAAATGATTTAGGCTAGGCCTAGCCTAGTACGTGAAGCCGATATACGATCTGTACTATTATTATTAATTCGAGGTATAAAAATAGTATAATTTATGACTCCGTAATCTGTACTAAATTAGCTAGCAAATCTACAAAAAATGTATTTCACAATGATCGGGTGGTCGTCGTTTGACAGAGGAGAGAGAGAACACAACGTACAAGCTTGACGTCGCGAGTTTGGAATCCACTGATGACGTGATTTTGTGAATATCTCATGAATATTAATGAGCTTCCCTAAGCTGCTGAAAAACAGATTTTTCATGAATTTACCCTAAAATGTATATGAAATTTAATTTTTTTTAATTTCTCGTTATTACTTCTTCATTCTGACATGTCTATATTGTTATAATATTTTTTATTTAATAAATAAACGATATTTAAAAGCAATTTTAAACCCAGAATCCCCCTTTAAGATAGGTCGCCAATCGCGTGTCTTTTTTTCTGTGAGGAAGATGGTCGACTTCTGTCCCGATATGGCACATCGTTCGTCGACTGGTTCTACTGCTCCTTTCTGAATCAGAGAAGTGAGGCCGTCCAGGAGCGCACATTTCTTTAAAGGCTCTGGTGATATTCTTGTCGATTGAGCGCCCCCGCTCACCGGGGGGTCATGAATTCGATGCTGTAGCCATTTTCTGGAGTCCAGCACAAACGTTACACGTACGGCAGTTAATGCATCGCATGTGGCGATCCTACTTCACACTTGAACGCGGGCCCCTGCACTGAACGCACTCTTGTTTTGGCATATTGGCGGGCAAAACACCTGTCTAACAGACACACAAATACCGTCTAGCAGCCTACTAACCCAGCGTAACTAGTCTTTGTTATGGTGATACGCCTGACTGGTTCTGTTGTTGCCTACACAATCTGCCGGTGAACTTCCGGTGAAGAAAAATATTTCTGGCTCGTGTTTTCAACGTATCAAGTCAAATTAAAACGATATATATATATCGGTATTTCTGCCTTGTTTACAAGTAAACAAAGACAACGAATTGCAACGTATCTTTATAAATAAAGAGCAACTTAGCCTCGGCTAGCTTGACTTGGCTGAATTCCTTAGAATTCGAGAAATCTTCTCTTCAAATCTTTGTGTCTTGTCGATACGAAAAGAAATGATGACGGTATTACGTGGGAGTGTTTCCACGAGATATAGCGTACGCAGCAGCATACTGTCACATCATTTCTAGCTTATTGCAATCTTATCTATTGTTCATCGATTTGGATCTAATATATTATTCACTTGGAAATAAATTATACAGCTATTATATTAGTAATTGTTTATTATATATCGTTGTGTTAACAACAATTACTAAAGTGGCAGTCGAAATTAGATGATAATTTATTTATAAAATACCAAACTACATATTTTGGGTGTTTTTGGTGGTATATTATTTGATATTTTTGTGTGAAAGCTTTTAAGTTTAAACAAGAAATATTTCTTACAAAAAACGCTGCTCGCTTATTGACGTAACAGTTTTAAGATATATTGTCCCTCTGAAAAATATTTTTTATTTCAAATTTGTTTTTGAATGTGTCATTTTATTGTCACATAATAGTTATTTTACTTGAAAAAATGTAATTTAAAGCAAAAAATACTTAAATTGTCTGTCAGACAATAGTTTTCGAGTTATAATTAAACGTTTCTTTTCTCTTTTTATATGTGAATAAATATAATTTTTTTGTTACAGAAGTAAATAACTTTGATATGAAATACAGACTCAATTTCTGTCACTTTAGTACAAACATGGAACTATAATTATAGTTCCATGGTACAAACAAAAACTTTCATGGACTTTACAGTATTATATAATATCATGGGACTCATAAATACCAGAAATGCTTTGGGATTTGTCATTCAACTGTTAGACTCTTTTCCCAGACGTTTTTGTGGGTCTAGCAGCTGGGACCTATAAATTATAGTGGAGTTTCCATTTTCGCAAAAATGTCAGTCTCTCAGTACTAAAACTGCTGCTTGCTTTATATCGGATTACGTCATCTCTTGTGACGTAGCGGGCTAGAGCAGCAGCGTGAAAAATGTGTATGCAATGGTGGTAGTGGTGATGTACTATATATGTATATCAGTGGGCAGGTTAGAATTCATGTTCTGTGCCTGATGTGTTTATATATACTTTTTTGGCTGTTTTACTTTACACATAAACATATATAGAAAGTAAGTGAAAGGAAATATATAATTTTAAAAAAAATAAATACAATATTAAAAATAAAAATAAGATAATAAAGAAAAAGAAATTTTAAAAAGAAATTTAAGTAAATCATAGAGAACACAATTATTTTTCATTTTAAATTTCATTTCTAAATTTTTGCAATATGTTTTGTGTATTATTTGTATATTTATTATTATTGTAAGAATCTTAGAACCACAACATACAACATTTTTCTAACCTTTCACTTTGAAATGTCAAATATAAAAACTAGTAAAAAGAAAGGCAGTATGATAGCAATGAGCTTCATGTCTCTGGGGCATTTACAATGCATAATTATTTGCCTTTTTACTAGATATATCTTGCATTGTATTAAAAGCCAATGTGATATCAGATTTGGCCTTTAGAACAAACCAAGACGAGAAATGTTGACTAAAGATGCATTGCCTCACTGTACAGTAATAAACAACCGTTTTATGACTTGTACACAGGTAATAAATGGATGGAAACTATACACACAATTTACATAGTACATTGTATAATAATGCTTATGTTCTCTTAGTCTTATTTATGATTATAATTAAATTCTTATACATAATAAATTGAGGTAAAGGGGCCAAACCAGTTAAAGAATGTATCAGCATTAACATCAATGAAACGATCACGATTTTTACTAGCTTCCTATTTCTAGACAACTAAAATATTATACAATTTTGTTTTTCTAACGAATGCCTGTTTCTGCAACATATAGAATAATTATTTATTGGAAAAAATAGTATTCCTGCTAAATTTGTATTTCCAAAAATTGTTTGTATTGTTTATTGGTTGTGCGATCGGTTAAACTGCGCCCACAACACAAAATATAATGTATTAATCAAAATGTTCATCCGCACAAACTAATTACCAACTTGATGTTCAGGGAAATAAAACAGTTGCAACTCCACCAGCACCATGAAGCATCATATATGGGTCTAGTCTAGAGGTCCTGAGCAACGGCTCTTTCATCTGGATTTTTAGATATTAACTGCAGTTTTTAGTTTCCTAATTCTATTTATTGACAAAAGTCTACCATATTTGACCCCAAATAAAAGCTTGTATCTGATTGGCTATTACGTACAAAAAAATGGTCACCATCACCACTATTTGAATTTTCAAAATTGTGTTTCTGCTGTCCAGAAATAAGAGTAAATTATAATACAATTTTATTTTTAAAATGTTTTTAAATACTAAAAATAAAAAACAAAACAAAAAATTCATTATACCTTGCAGACATCCAGTTCATATTGTGATTCTATTTGGTCTTGGGCCGAGACCCACCGAGATTCCATAACACTCTTAACTAGTAACTTATCAGCCTGATATTCCTGACACTTGCGCAAGATATCCGTGAAGTTTGTGCTGGTAATTAGTCGGAGATCCTTCACACAATGTGGTCGAGTTGCTGAAGTAAAGAGGTCTTTACTGATCTTGGGTTGGGCATGGTAGTGCTCACGAAAAACACTGTAATCATCAAGGTTAGATTCAGCTGCAATTAAAAAGTAACACCATTTTATTCAATTGAATTTATATACCAGTAATTACAAAAAACAAATCTCTCTATTTGTTCCTCAATTCATATATTGATTGTCAATAAAATAAATAATAATCAGAACATTCTTCAAATATAATAATGTTGATGATGTATTGTTTCACTTTTTCTTAGAATTAGCAAGCATTGTGAATATAAGTACTAAAACAATAGCAAGGTTTATAAATTATTAAATTATTTTTGCCGTTTTGTAAAAACAATTCATATATATTAATTATGATAAAATGATTAAAACAATGCACTACCTAAGTAGCTCACGTCGAATGTCCTCTCGTGGATGGTCTTTAGGCCAAGCTTAGCTAGGTTTAGTTTTGTAGGCCTAGCTGGTAAACAGCAATAACATACGAACATCGTATGCAAGCTATAGGTTTCTAGCCCGACTTTTAGATTAAGTGAACATGCACACGACGGTCACGTCCACATGGGTCGTTGACGTAATGACCTTAGGATCTGACCTTGTAATCTCTATAGTAGCTCTCATTCGTGGTAGTATTCCACCGCTGGGTCGGTGGAAGTACAGAGGCTTAGGCCAGGCTAAGTGTGTAGCTTAAGGCCTAGCCGAGACACTTAATTTTCTAAACAAAGGCTGGCATCCTAGTGATAAGACCCAGGCCATAACCAGTATTATTAAAAGCTTTATTTAAAATACTGTAACCAACAGCTAATTAATAGCTGTACTGTAATAGGGTACTAGCAGTCGACATGAAAATCTAAAAGTCCCCATTAATTGTCTTTCTGTTTTTGCCAGAATCTGTTAATACAAATTGGGTATTAGAATATCAATCCGCACAAATGCATGTTGGAATTTATAGCTTAAATTATTAGAATCGACTATTTTTCACATTTTTAACCTATTTAAAGACCATATAATATTTATTTTTACATTAAATGTAGTTTGTGTCCTTAAATTAGCTAAAAACATAGGGAATGGGGATTTAAAGAATAGAAATGTTTATAAACTGCCATTGACTTTTATAAGCTAAATAAGTTTGTCAGAATACTCAAATTTTGGGTTGATGACATGGATTGATTTAATTAACTTAATTTAAAAAAACAATCAAGAGTAGATAAATCGTTCAGACATGCCTGTTCAGACATGCCTATTCAGAGCTGTAGCCAGCATGAGGCGCTCACCTCGTCTGAAATGTTAAATTTTAACCACCCACACCGATTTCCCAGCATAGATCATCATATCTTATAATAATAATAATTATATTTAAAACATCTTTGCCTCGTCTGTATTTAACCTCACACTATACGACTTTACCTATTGCTCCTTGGCAAAGGACAAACACTAAAAAGGGAAAAATAACATTAATTTGACGTTTGACTTGGTACGTCACGTACGCAACCTCCTCCGTTGTGTACCGCAATGGCCGAATTAAAATGGTGTCTAGTCTCGGAAGCTGGCCAACCATATCGACTGATTGTGTCATTGAAGTTTTTATCAATTACACCTATCCTTTGAACATAATCTATATATAAATTATGGTTAATTCTGACATAGGCG
The DNA here is from genome assembly GCF_964355755.1 of Antedon mediterranea. Classification (NCBI taxonomy): domain Eukaryota; kingdom Metazoa; phylum Echinodermata; class Crinoidea; order Comatulida; family Antedonidae; genus Antedon; species Antedon mediterranea. The sequence continues at coordinate 11,009,697 of NC_092676.1, read as the reverse complement.
AGCACAATGCAAAAACTTCGGTACAAATCTCCGCCTTGGATACCTACCTTATCTATCTGAGATGTACCGCGAAACGTAGATTTGATAACATTAGTGTTCACAGCGACGCTATTGTTCCATATTTCTATCTTAGGAAGATGTTATAAAGAGTTTTTTAACACAATTTATGATTTCAACATTAGATTTTCATCTCAATTTCAATTCTTCCTGGTCAAAGTAATTTCTGTGTTTAAGATAAGTTCACCTTGCAACAACCTGGTTTCAAATATTTTCTCTCTTTTATACACAAGGGAGCAGTTAAAATAATAGATTTGACCCTAAAGGTGACTGGAAACAGGCACTTTCCATCAATCAATACAGTGTCCCTTTGGAAGATGAAAAAAAAACCAGATATATTTGGCCATTAATCATAGCCATTTCAGTTTTTTTGTTTATTTTAAAACATACCGCGCATGTGTGAAGGTACAGTAGTTAAATAATAGGAATTATACTGCAAATTAATAAAGATCAAATTAAATATACGCCATAAAGAATCAGAATATATTGTGGGGAATAGTATTATAAAATTACATAGGGAGATTTGATGATAAGACATTTTTCGAGTGAAATCCCGATAGCTGAGTTTTATTGAGTAAGCTTGCAGGAATAACTGTAGGCTATCGTCCCGCTATCTTCCTGTGTCCCGTTAGGACCGAGATGTCTGCCCATGTTGCAAGCCGTAATGTCTTCTTTCTTGGGCCCACTCTGTCACGGCAGTTAGTTTCAAAAGATGATTAAATTAAATAATGTATTAATAATTATTAGGATGGTATTCATTTGAATAAACGCCTCTCCAATAAAACATCACTTTGAATAATAACCCCCCCCCCCCCCCCCAACCTAACTATCTAATAAACGTCCATCCACATATTTATAACAACACAATTATACTATTTGTAGTAGAATTCACCGCACTGTTATTTACAATTTACCAAGCATTTGTTATTCTTTTTTAGCACTTTTCATATCTATTAGAGGATTTCATTTAAATATAAATGTTACCATATTATTAAAACTACAAAATTTAACATATATCCCTCGAATAAGCACCTCCCTCAAATGACCTCCGCCTCCCCAAAGGGCCCTACCAAACAATAAAAACTGTACTTTAAAATGTTATTAATCATCTAAAACACTGTGAAACAAAGTAGTTTAGTTTTACGAATGTCAAGCATTTTCAATAATGTTAACCGACAGAAAACGTATAAGGAGAACATTATCATTCCGAGAACCATCGTCTACACTTCCTAATAAATGTAATGTAATAAATGTTGTCAATCACGGATAGCTCGGTGAGTAAAACGCCGTGGCCATTGATATCAATGCTTAGTACATACGACTTCGTATCCGCAAAATGTGTAAATAATAAGTATCACCGCTTCAAGTAAAAAAATCAAAACTAGACCACAATTTAATTATAAAAGTAACAAATCAACCACACAACAAAATTTGCAAAAGATCAAAACCATTGAAATTTAAAAAAATGTAAATGAATCAAAATAAACACACAAACAAAAAGAATCCAAATGGTTTAATATATTGTTGAACATGAAAACAACTTACCACCACAATTACGGAAAACAATTAACAATGTGTTTATGTCGTGTTTCCGCACTTTTCATTCGATTTATGTCCACTTTTTTATTCTATCTATAGGTGACTTATTGCATACACATCACTATTTCTGAGCATAATTAAAAACAAAGCTCAACAAAATATCAAATGATACACCACAAAAAACACCCAATATATATATAGTTTGGTGTTTTATGTTAGTGTCCGCGTGTATCATCTAAATTCTACTACCACCACCGTCTTGATTTCAAGTCCGTAAGCAGCTTTAGTTTTATTATTCCACATTATTATTATCATCTGAGTTCTATAAATTACCAATTCATATTATTTCATGTAAACTGCCGACTGATTGACGAAGTTCAACATGCATGTCCCTCACTTTCTGATGCGCAACCTAGATTAATATTCACAAATAACAATTTTTCTTTAGCATAAAGTCCCATATCCAGTATTGCTTTCATTTCTTTTACAGATATTTCAAAGTAAAGGAATACTTCGTGTACAAAAATCAATGGACATAAATAGTTCACAATTTGACAATTTGTTTTTTTTTTTTATATAATTTGTCAGAGTACTTTTATCAGGTAAGAGTGTGCTTTTATAATATTTATTCATCCCATGCAAATTAGTATATAATCACATAAAGGCAGAAAAAGAGAGTGCGGAGCACAGGTTACTGGTTATCATAATTATTATAATATCCATTTTTGGATGTGAAAGAATAACTCATTTGATGTTTAAAAAAAAAAATTTTCCCCTTAATAGGGATTGAATCAACCGTTTTACATACTTAAACGTGTCTCTATCACCTTAATAGGGGTCCCTGAGTAGGAGTTGGCTGTAGTATTATAAAATATATCTTGCCTTTCGTTTTGCGGAAAAGTGCCTCTATAATAGGGGTGTCCCCTAAATAGTAGTGTTCCAAAGAGGGGTACGGAAATTGCCTTCATGATACTGTTGACACAGACATGACTTCAAAGAAGTCGACTCCCAAAAACTTTTCTACTAAGAACACGACTAAGAGAAACTTAAAAACTAAAAGTAATATAGAATAGCATCACAAATGATGCTCATCAAAATCACTTTCCAAATGTCTAGCAACAGCTATGCATTAATGATGTGTGAAAAAGTAAAACAAATGCTCTTTAGGACAGGCTTAGTTATAAATTTATGCAACTAGTACAATGATATATACGGTTCTAAATTATGTTATTGGTTTACTATTCAAGTATCAAGTATCAAGTATACTTGATACTTGAATAGTATTAAATGTGTATTAAATGCCCCGACCATGCATACATCATCATTTTCATGAAACCGTGCTATGTTTATTGCGTGGTTATATATAGAATAGCAAGACAGCAAGAATATTAGTACATATTTGGCACTTAAAACATGTTTCAGATACTCTTACCTACAGTAAAAAATGAAGTTTGGTCAACAGAATGGTATCTACAAAAAATTACAGCAACGTAACCCACATTGCAGCTTCATGGCTATGTGAGACTACACATGGCTTATGAGGTATTGGTTTTGATCGCGATCCACGAATTGCATTGTTTTTGATCGCGATCCTATGAGAGGCATTGTAATGTGATATAAACAATATCGATGAATTAAGGGGAACAATGATTGACAAATACAGCAGTTACGCCCAATATTTTTGTTTAGCCTAACTAGCTAGGCCCAGAGTCTATAGCGCTTAATGTTAAAAAAAACAACGAAATACCACGCACCCTACGCCTTTGAGTTCCTATCTAGTATGTAGTAGTACCAGATAGGAGGCATACAATAAATAAAACCTATGAAATACAGAATTAAATGCAAAAAAAAAAATATTATACATTTGCCCTGAATAGAGGTGTTTTCCAAATACGGTACAGTACAGTCTGTGGTTGTTGACGCTGAATATACCCGCACACAATAATATGAGGATGCTTCGCTGAAGGCTATCCTTGGTCTACGCTTCCTCTAGGCCTGATATTTTCAAAGTATCTATATATAAATTATGCTTAATTCTGACATAGGCGAGCACAATGGAAAAACTTTGGGAAAGATCTCTGCCTACCTTATCTATCTCAGATGTACTGCGAAACGTAGATTTGATAACATTAGTTCTCACTATTACGATATTGTTCCATATTTCTCTTTTAGGAAGATATGGAGGGCTTCATCATTATTTCATTCATAAAGCATCAGAGTATATTGTGGGGAATAGTATATAAAATTACATCGGCAGAACTGATGATAAGACCTTTTGTTTGAAATCGATTGAAACCCTATAGCCAAGTTGTTGAGTAAGCTGGCAGGACTGTATTTAACTGTGCACTATCTGTGTACCGTTAGGACCCTGAGATACTTCTGCCCATGTTGCAAACCATTTAAAATGTCTTCCTTCTTAGGCCAAAACGGCCCACTGTGTCGCGGAAGTTAGTTTCAAAAGATGGATGGATTTTCAATTAGGATGGTATTTATTTGAACAAACGCCCAACACCTCCCCAATAAAACATCACTTAGAATAATAATCGCCACAACCATCAAAAGTTTCGAAGTATAATAAGTCCAATTTGCAGGACCTAGCAACTCTATTTATCAAAATGTTCTTAGCTCCACTCCAACCATGGTGGGCTGGTCCCACATAAGTGTCCCGTCATCCAATGGTGTATCCCCATACTCTTGTTTGGGTGCTATAGCTTGGTGTTTTTGTTATCTTCCTTTTGTTTTCCACTCTTTCTCTTTATTGTCAGCGCATCGTATATTTGAGCTATATAAATCTATTATTATGTAGACGTTTCAAATGTGTAATCTTCCAATCTGTGCTAATAATTTTTTAGCTTGGTCTAAACAAAGTTGTATTACAGTCTGACTTAAACATGTAGAGTCTATGATAATGAAGGGAAACAGTAAACTGTACTTTTTAAGGACATTAAAACGCTGTGGTGTCTCTTCCCTCGACCTTATGTCAGTGTATTTAGGTTATGTTAGAACGGTGTTAGAATACGCTGCTCTGGTTTGGAACGGAGGTTTGACATCAAACCATATTAGTCCCTTATCATATTTTAGTACAGTTACTTAATGAGTTAAATTTGTAATGTGTTAATTATTGTAATCATTTTCTATTTCTATAGTGCAATTTAGCTGAAAAATTTTTTTTTTCCTCCTGCTAAATTTTATGAATGTATTTTGTATGTATAATAATTGAATTGAATAGAATAAATAGACCAGTGATATACCATGGCGGGCTGGTCCTGTTGAATTACAATTTTGTTTCATTTATTAATAGGGGCCTATATAAGTTCAATTTCCAGGGACCTAGAAGCTCTATTTTTCACAATTTTCTTAAATCCATCCAATCTGTAGACTTGTAATTTGTATTTTGTTTCATATTTCGAAGTATAATCCAATTTCTGGGGACCTAGCAACTCTATTTTTCAAGATTTTCTTAGCTCCATCCCAACCATGGCGGGCTGGTTCTGTGGACTTGTAATTTTCGCGCCCCCAGACAGCAACCAGCCTACACCTCTGCAATTAATGATATACCTCTTGGCCTGTGGGTACGTTTTACGTTTGCGTATATTTTCTATGCTACAATTTTTAACCAATAAATATAGGCAGGAATATTGAACTTTAAAGGCCATTTTTAAAATTGAAAGAATGGATTTACACACAGTCATTGCTTCGAACCTCATGCAATGTGTTTTGCACGCAGAATTTTATTTATGTACCATAACAAATCGAAAAAGTTTGTTACCCTAACTCTGATTAAAACAGCCTCAAATTACGTTGCTTTGGAGGATTTTGTACTGTTCAACGCAAGTTCAGACTATTTTACTGCAAACGTAACTCAAATACAAAAACATCAGAACATAAATTTAAATGGAACAAAACACGGTTTATTCGACCAAACTAGAATAAAATAAAAATAAAACAAAAGAGAACGGAAAGTATGACTTATCTAAAACGCCGATAAGGTTATTAAAGATAAGGTAGCTACCGCTTCCAACGGCGACCTTGACGTCAGTCTTGCGTTTTTCGCCTTACGGTAGATGAATACAGTTGATTTATATAGCAGTCTATACAGATAATTTCGGTGTCCGAGAACCAGTGGTTCTTCGGTAGCCTATACAAAGAGCCAAAATACAGTATAATAATACAGTATACTGTCTAAAATAGTTTAACATTGAATGTACCATAAGTACATTTTATCAGCCTTGCATGGCAATACTCATAAAACGACTTCATAATGGCAATCGTTGTCTCAAAAATAACATAATGAAAAAGGAAAATGAAAACATTGTCTTAAAGAACAATAAATAAGTAAAAGAGGAAAATAACAATTTGCTGATCTATACAATGCCTATATGATATACAGTAATAGGTCTATCTTGAGCCTGCTTACCCTAACAGTAACAGACCAATCATGGAAACATTCCATTTATAAAAATAGGTTTAAACATAATTAATAATAATGTCACGTTAAGTTATATACTATACTGTAATGACTTCCATTAAAACAGCATTAACTGTAAATAATAACAACAGTAATATACTTATACAATAATGAACTTTAAATATAGAACAAAGTAAATTGGTGTTCAAACACTCACCTATACAAAGAGCCAATATTCAAAATAAAACGAACAGTCTCCAATATGTACAATACAGTCGATCAAATATAGTTTTTTTAGTGCAATATGCCAAACTAGCACAAACTTCCAACCAACGCGAACTTTAAAACTTAGTTCGGTAATGTAAACTTCCAATCAACGCGAACTTAAAACTTAGTTCGGTAATGTAAACTATACTGTAGTACAGTAAAACGTAAGTAAGCTTTAAATAAAGTCATATATTTTAATTTGTAACACTTGGAAATGACCAGCACTTCAGATGGCATAATCAGGAAAAGAGAATGAAACATGGGAACATACCCTAATATTGGCCCTGTCACCTGACCAAGGCTAATCCCATTGGTCAAACCATGTTGCTGGGGAAAAAGCAAAGGATAGAAAAAACAGAAAGCTCCCATGCATTATCACATAGTTTATGACATAATGACATAAACAGCAAAGGAAGTTCTAACAAAAAGATAAACAACTAATTAAAACTTGGGCTTAACAACAAAGAAAGGATTAAAAGATTTAAAAAATCTAATAAGGAAAACATGGGTCGTGTTCGTACGGTGGTTAAAATAAGCGCTTAATTTCACCCATGCCTCGGGTTATAAATTGAGCGTCGTTCGTACTTGAAATATTTAACCGCTTAAATGCTTAATCGACGAATCACAAACCGGAAGTTACGTTTTAAGGTCAGTTGTCTTTACAACCTACGACCCCATTTTCGCACGCTAGTTTCGTGTTGTATATTTTTTACTCGCGATCTTTCTTTACAATAACAATTACTTGCTACCTTTTACACTGCTTATCCTTGCGACAAACCTTATGCCTCTTAACGCCGATAATCCTGCCGAAATATGCCTTCTCCTGACGACCATTATTTTACTCCTTGACGAAGAATTTGAGCCCAATGTTAAACGAAACACCACCGACCAGCTAGGCCTACTAAGCGGTCTACACCAACAAGCAAGGACAGCACCAGCTAAAGATCGCTCTCGAAGCGTGTATGGAAGAGCTTCGTAGGAGAAATGACGGGCCAAGGCAGCGAACGTTTGTATTCCGATCGGACCACTGGTGGACTGTTTGTGTTCTAGAAAATTTCACAAATGCAAAGGTCAAAATTTGACACAACGCCTCTATCGGAGATTTATTATCCTCGAAGGCCGAGTATAATTGGATTATCGCTGAAATAACCTGCAAATTTGGTGAACATTTTGCCTCGAATTTTTTGTAGCCTGAGGCAAAAGTTAATTGGGTCACGCGAACGGAAATCGGGAATAAGCTGGTATTTTCAACCCCTACGAACAGGCCCATGGTAAACCATGGCAGGGTTACACTGATAATACTGTAGGCTAGTGCATTCATATGCATGTTTATTAACATGCATATGAATGCATATGTTTATTATTATTATTATGTTTATTAACATAAATATAAGAGTCATTATAGGTAGGATGGAGTGGTCCTATGTTACATGGTCTTTAAACTTGAGAAGACTTAAAATAAATATAAACTATGCTTTACTAATTGTATTTTTAATATATGTTTAATTTTTCCTTGGTTAAAAAAATAACAAGCTATAATCTGCAAATAATTTTAGTAGACATGAATACACAAATGAAAATGCATGTTTCACTTGAAATAATATTGTACAGGCTTATCTAATTAAGTGTGAACAATGGGGAATCTCACAAATTAGTGAAGTAATATGCAAAGTTAATTGCAAAAGTCCTTCCTTTAGGCATTGTAATTATATGCAAAGGTGTACTATTTTGTAAACTTGAATTATATTGGAGATATGTAGTTTAAATATAAAATGTTGATTTAGTCTTGTTATTCATTGCTTTGGTATATGAGTATCATTGTTTTAATATGGTATATTGTGTATGTAAATGATATGGAAGTGGAAAATCATTTTTTCATGCACCACTCAAGTATAAAGTACCACACCACCTTCACCACTTTTGTCTGTAGAAATATAAATTTACTGTGTAAAAACAACGATAAAAATACCTATTACTATTATGAGCAAGATAAAAACAAATGGACCAAAATTGGTTTTTTTTACCAATAGTAAATGTAAATTAATCACTGTCCTAATCACTGTCCTAATCCCCCTGATACATTTCCTTCCAGACTTCACCTTAAAGGGGGATTCTGGGTTTAAAATTGCTTTTAAATATCGTTTATTTATTAAATAAAAAATATTATAAAAATATAGACATGTCAGAATGAAGAAGTAATAACGAGAAATTAAAAAAATTAAATTTCATATACATTTTAGGGTAAATTCATGGAAAATCTGTTTTTCAGCAGCTTAGGGAAGCTCATTAATATTCATGAGATATTCACAAAATCACGTCATCAGTGGATTCCAAACTCGCGACGTCAAGCTTGTACTTTGTGTTCTCTCTCTTCTGTCAAACGACGACCACCCGATCATTGTGAAATACATTTTTTGTAGATTTGCTAAGCTAGGCCTAAATAATAACAGTAGTAGCATATATTTATTTGACATTTAATGAAATACAAAATTTAGTACAGATTACGGAGTCATAAATTATACTACTGTATTTTTATACCTCGAATTAATAGTACAGATCGTATATCGGCTTCACGTACTAGGCTAGGCCTAGCCTAAATCATTTTATTCATGCCGGGGTGAGAGCCATTTCTGACTAGGGATTCCATGCCATGATGGCTATACGTTACACTTACACTTACACTTAATGTTTGATGGAAATAGTTTAGGCTAGTGCCTATTAGATTCCATTTCTAGCCGGCCGAAAATAGTTGTCAAGTCTAGACTTAAAGATGTTCACTGAAGAGGCTTGTATTACATATTCAGGCAGAGAATTCCAGTGATGTATGACTCTGATGGTAAAAAAAGTTGACCCTGCACATAAGATTTCCTCTAAGTTTTGGACGATATAGTTTTAAGCTGTGTCCCCTGGTTCTGATGTTGTGAGACAATTTAAATAAATCTTTTGGGTCAATATCCTCAAAGCCTTTAAAACATTGGGGCCATCATTCATGGGCCTAGCTAGCCTATTACTAAACGATTGGCCCATAAATAACAAAACTCAGTGGATTCCAAACCCATTCTATCAACCAAACTCCTAAACAATCTAAACCTAAAACGTTCTACAAAAATCGGCTGTAAATATTGAGGCAAAACAAGGTCCGATCGCCGTCCGCACGTATGGTGTCCCGATCGTCTAATAAGTAGGCCTAGTTTACTCTCCAAAAAAGCGGATACTGCATCAAGCAAGTAGACCGGTAGTAGGAAGGAGACCTAGCCTAGCCTAGCCGATCCGGCCCAGTTAAAAATTGAGCTAGCTAGTGTAGTAGACCCTATGCGAATTGATACTACCAGGCCTTTTACTTAGGCTACACTTGTTAAAATTAGCAATACTGTACTTATGTTTACAAATATTCCAACTCTCTCATTCGAGCTATATTATCTATACCATTCCGGTAGGTTGAGTCGACCTTCAATCAAATACTGTACATCGTTCATGTTGTGATTATAGACGGGGTATACTCGACCCGACCAGTTTGGTATTGTTGTATACTGTATCTGCTTATCACGTGACGATGCCAGGCATGGGCAGAGAGAGCACGTGTATCGTCGTCTCGCTCTCCTCGCTCAGCAGGAATGTATACGTTACGCTTCATTGATTTTGAAGGCTTTCCCTAAGTCAGTGCGAAAATCGGCAAACGTAAAGTGCAAACTTATCTAATTTTTCACTGTTTTGATGGATTTTCATAGAAAATTGACTTTATAAATGGGAAGACCGACTAAAATTACATCAGATAAGTATAATTTTACAAAAGTAATTGATATGGTTAATGATAACGAGTCGTCGGAAGATTGACCATTTCACGAATTTCCTATTCTGTAACCACAGTGTGATTTTGTCGTAGCTGCACTTGTAATCTGGCCTCATTTCACAGCCTTCGTTCTGCTTCACTGGGCGCTTATATAAATTGAAACTTTTACCGTTCAAGAGACAAACAAATATATTTTACATTTTTTACTATTCATTTTAAACCCGGAACCCCCCTTTAACAACTTGGGTGGTTATTGTTCAATTCAAAAACAGATTTTCTCATAAATGCAAGACACTATGCCATGCCATGCCATGGGACACTATGCCATGCCATGCCATGGGACACTATGCCATGCCATGCCATGGGACACTATGCCATGCCATGCCATGGGACACTATGCCATGCCATGCCATGGGACACTATCCCATGCCATGCCATGGGACACTATCCCATGCCATGCCATGGGACACTATCCCATGCCATGTCATGGGACACTATCCCAATCAATCTAATTTAAGGCCAAACTATATTTTCTGTCAATATTATAATTATTTATTTTTTTAGTTTTTCAATGGTTAACGACCCATTCCCTACAATTTGTGACGTTTTGTAAAAATAATGCATATACAGTATAAAAACTTTAAAAACATTAAAACCAGGTCATTCCTTGTCTTAAATGTACGTTTTATGGTAAATTATGATACAAAGAGATAAACAATGCACTACCTAAGTAGCTCGCGGTGAATTTCCTCGTGTCGGTTGTCTGCCTAGCCTAGCTAGGCTTAGTTTTGTAGGCCTAGCTGGTGCAATCGTGAAGGGAAAACAATAGAAGAATTGTAACTTAAAAATACCCTGTCTTACCTGATTTGTATTAAATTTGTAATAGATTCTTTTAAAAAAAATTAAGAAAATGAATTCAGCGACGAGACATTTTCACATGCCAACCTTGTAGCCTACTTTAACAGTCTGTAGTATGTTGTTTCTCTCTTGTAATTAACTATAGAATGTACATCAAGGGCCTGTTCAGACCTACGGAGTTATGCTTTCGTATTGTACAAGTCCATAGGTCTGAACCAGGAAAAGATTAGTGGAAGCCACCTGGTACGACCATGAGTTTAGTGGACGTCGCTTACAATACGAAAGTCACGCATCGATGAATATGACCTAGGTTAGATATCTAGCCATTCAAATTACAATATTCGCCACATTACATCGTGACATGTGCTCCTCATCGTATAGCCAAGCTGATCCATTTGTTGTGATCGGTGAACGTGCGAAAAAATCATACCTTTTGTTGTTACACTATACAGTATTATTATTAATATTATTATATTAATTAATTTAAAATGTCATCGAAGCGTGCGCATTGGCGAGAAACCGAAGTAAAATACCTTATTTCATTGTGGGGAAGCCCTGAGTTCAGAGATCGGTTGGAAGTGAAAAACTGGCGTAAAAGCACCGACAACAAGATGTCTGTGTTCAACAAGATTGCGGACACGTTAGCAGATGGGCCATCCTCATAAAGAAGGATTTAATATCCAAACGAAATTGAAGGGGTCGTCATATAAAGCGGCGAAAGACCGAGTAAATAAATCTGGAGCCGGTGCAAGTATGGGATTTGAACATTTTTCTGCCATAAATGATATTTTAGGTCATAGACCAAATATAAACCCAAACCACAAAACGATCGGCTGGTTGGTATGCCTGACAACCAATCGATAATGCCGAGCCCAAGTGTTTGGTCTAGGCCTGTAACTCCTAAACCAACCACTACTACTTTTAATAACAACGAAGGTAGGTCTATGCGTGTTTTAGAGTTTGGTTAATCGCCAGCGAGTGACATCATATCCGTTTGTAAAGCAACTTCGTTGCAATGAATCTGAACACTTTGCTCTTATGACGCTCATTAAAATATGACCTTGGCTGTGATACGAAAGCATAACTCCGTAGGTCTGAACATACCCTTAAGACAAGGAATGGTATGGTTTAATGTTTTTGAAGTAATATATGCATTACCTTAATCATGGATTAGCCACTGATTAGCAAAAATATTATTAATTTATTAATATTTAAAAATATTTAAGATCAGTAAAAACGGATTGGATTTTAGAATTATACAGTCTTGATTCAGATATTGTTGAGGCAATGTCGGTGACCCAGGTCAAACTCATCATCAAAAATAGCCAGATTATAGTTCAATATTAAGAAAATGAAAAAAATAATAAATATTGAATATAATTGTAATATTGAGCAATATAATGTAATATAATACATTTGCACTGTTAGTCTTTACAGCTTATTGATCTCAAAAGAGATCTTATCGACATTTTCAATGTCTTCTCACAGCAAGAGCAATTAACATAAGTAGTAATGCTAGATTGTAATGCTGTCAAGGAATGAGATAATGAGAAGTGTTCTTAAGACTACCAAATTGCTCAATTTTCTTAAAGCCACTTGCATAGCAAAAACAGCTTAAAACAAACCCTATATATTAACTGAGTGGTGTCATCATTATTACCTACCTGGCAGGGCTCGAAATCTCTAGTAAAAATTTAAATAACTAGATCTAGGTCATGCCCACAGATGGTTCTCGAATACATAGTGATTTCAGCGGTAAAAAACTGGCGACTTCAAATGTACATGTAGGACAATAATACATGTCGTTTACAGGAACGAATAAATAGACGCGGTGATTTATGTACTCAACTAAAATTAGCACCCTGGGAATTACTTCCGAAAGAGAAACTTGTCACAAAATAAGACCACTTGTTTTGTAACAAACTGAAGTTGTATTTTGTATGTAACATTAGGGTTGATGGATGGGGAAGAGGATGGGTGCAAAGACGAACAATTTTTAAATGTATTCTTTATCCATTTAGTAACAAAATATTAATTGTTTTGTAATTACATTAAAATTAATACAAACATTCAGAAGGAACTGTCAGTAATAAAGTAAAGACCTCTATTCGTGGTAAACCGTAAATTCGCTTTAATCATCAATAGATAATTATCTAACTCAACTTAATTAGTAGGCCTAATGGTTCTCAATTGTTTCTTAGAGCCAATCCATACTTAAGTTGGTTCCTAACCACCAAAATTGTTTTGCGTTTAGGGCATGTGATCCTTCGTACTGTAAGCCTGTCCTCTACTGGCTTTACAACGCTACTCATGCCAGTGAGGGGGAGGGTGGTGGTGTGGATGGTGGTTTAACTGCAATCATAAAGTTAATTGTACATAGACGACGACTGGAAAGGCTAGCTCATTATCCGTTAAAAAAATACCTAGGCCTACCGTATATCCAACCTCTGCAGCACAGATTGGAAAAAAATGGATCGAATTTCTGTTATGACTGTACTTGTCTTTACGACGCCTGAGGGAGTAGAAACTTGTGGAACAGAGATTGGAATGTTCCATTCATCGCAAATCAATACATTTGTATAAACGTATAGTAACTCTATCAAAATAGTATTTTTTAAAGAAAATCGGCCTGTCTTCAACATTATGATACTGTACTCGAGCTGTTCAACCAGTTTTCAGCCATTAAGAACAATTATCGTAGGAGGAGATAGGAAAATTCGATGCATCCTCGTATTATTGTGTGCAGGTAATTTTCAAGAGAACATCCATTAGACAGTGTATACCACGATCGGAAAACATCCCTATTTGGGGAAAATCGTTGAACCTAAATTCGTTTTAATTGTCAATAACTAATTATCTAACTCAATTTAATTAGTAAACAGGGTTACATCTGGTGGTTAAAATCAGTACCGAGATTCTAACCAACTTTATATACCATCGAGTAAACATTCTAGAAATAACGCGCGATTTACCGGATTTTGCCCTTACGTAAATTTATATATAGATAGTTATGATATTTGTTATTACTTTTCAGTCTAGCAAAAGTAATTTATGCTTCATCTGCTCATTTATCCTATACAATTATATACAGTAGTACTATAACTAGGTGGTTGCTCATTTTACTGTTACACTTCTTTTGTTTTAGCAAAGTTTTACTTGTGGATAATATAGTAAATGTAAAGCTCTAAACTCCAAGAAGTAAATAACTGCTATTACTGTTCTGTGATATTTTTCACTATAAAACATTAAATGCATGTGGCCATATGCCTCATTTGTATGACCAGAGAATTATTGAACATATCAATATCTTGAAAGTGAAGTCTTCACTATGCATTCACTATCAGGATATTAAGCAATTTGAATCAATCATTTTGCAATGTGTACATATAATTACTGTTAAGGTGTTTTTAAAGTGGAATTAACAAATTGAGTAAATAAATGTTCAGTAGGTTGTGTGGAATAATGTATAGACTTATAGTGCATTAATGTCATAGTTCATTAACATGAATGGTCATATTTAAGTTATTATTTCATACAGTATATAGGTATTGTCTACACCCTTGAATCCTAAAAATAAAATGGTAATTACAACACAATTTATTAGTTTAACATTTAAAAGGAATTAGATAATTTTGTACAATATCCAACAGCGGTGATGATTCCACTGGGAATTCTGACTGAAATGTTGATTGTGCTGGCAAAGTTGTGACATTGTCAAATTCGTTGAAACTATATAAAATCTTATGCCCTCTATTTTATTTATATTATCACAAAATACCTTGTAACAGTGGTGAATCCAGAGGGGGGGGGGGGGGGTGCACCCTCCGCATGCCCCCCCCCCCACCCTCAATAAATCTGAAGAAAAAAAATGATCATACCATAAGGAAAAAAAATTTGGGAAAAAAAGCGTAAGTGTAAAGTACTTTCACTTTGATTAAAACACATTGTTTCAGCGCCGTGCTAATTTTTCTTTATTAGAGGTCACCATTACCGTTGCTGTCTGTAAATTTCTAAGAGTTGAAAATGAATTGGCTATTTTCACCTGAAAAATAAATGCATTTTGGTCCCTGGATGTAACATGATATTGACGCGTGTATCGTACACATACAGCAAACTGGGGCACGAACGATTCGTACAAAGGACACCGCCATACAACCGCGTAGGCCTACCTATTGTTTAGATTGCTGTCAGCAAGCATAAAGTGTATATACGTAAAAACTATAACGCCGTGGTTACCTACAGTATGTGTGGCTAGTATAGTGTATCATCATCATATATGAGAGCGTCTTCATTTATCATGAATTTGATGTGCGAGAGTACCATTTCCGGCGATCTGAGGCGTCATTCAACAAAGTTCGCTTCGCCACAGGTACTGTTGACGGCCCTGGACAAGCACGTTTTTCCGTCATGTGCAAACGCTGACTTGCTCAAAGCGCCCTGTTGTAACACTTTTACTAAAAATAGGCCTATGGGGAAAATGTCACCATTTAATAGGCTAGTACCTCAGGTTTTATAAAATAAAATATCAATTTTTAATACATTTATAATAATGTGAGAGTGCCATTTCCGGTGTGGACTCTCTACAGTTGCGCTTCCCTTTCACAAAATCCTAGATCCGCCACTGTTGTAATCACCATTTTAATGATTACCAGAGGTGGAGGGTTGAGCATTTTAGCAACTAATCAGATTTTTTTATGTATTCAATACAAATAACAAAATTCAGACACAGTAAACATGGGTATTAGGGACCCTTATTAGGGATTTTCACGTCGACCATGTCAACTGCTACACTATTACATCATTTTCATGATATGTGCACACATAGGCAAATGGCACGTCGTTACATTTTGGTATTTTGCCGTTCTCTGCACAGTATCAAGGAAGAGTTTGTTTATGGATATAAAAATAGAACATATTGTATTTGATATCAAATACATGTTTCCCAAAACATTTTAAATCTTGAAAATGGACATGAAATGAAAATTCGATTTTTGGGGTGATTGGGTGTTACTAGACGGTACAATTTTCGGCGTCGACAATTCTATTAACTACGCCAATTCCGTATTAGGGCAAAAAAAAATATTGTGTTGGCCACGTCCGACCGACCCTAAACTGACGAAAATGAAGGTCAGCATTTTGTTATTCATTTTTTATATTTGAGAGCCAAACGGCTAGTAGGAAACCATAAATTTCCTTCGCTGGACATGTCAAAAAGAGAGAAGCATGCAACCAACCATGAATCCATCATGTGATAACCGGAATATGCGATTATCAATTCTGGGGGATCCAAGTTTTAACTAAATACATGCTTTGATTACACAGTGGTTTTAATAGTTATCAAATTTTTAAACATCCTGATAATTAATGGACTCTACCAATGTTAATTAAAATTTACCTAATATTACCGGAAGCTCCTAAGCTTTCGATTCCAACTTGTTATTTATTTAGTGATAATCCACCCATTCTGGCACACATGCCTCTAGCATATATGCCTACTCTTCAATCGATCAATGTCTGGGGAATTTCCCGGCAATGAGAAATCAGACTATATAGCTGATTATGGCCTACATTTTAATGTTTTATCTTTAATGCCAGTGTAATTAAGGAATGGATAAAACAATATAAAACTCAGTATTTTTCATCTGAAATAATATGTAAACTTGCGTAATATAGCATAATAACACAGAAATAGTTTTATTTCGATCTTGATCATTTTTGGCTTTAAAAAATTATTAACTAGGCCTAGCAAGCAGCTAGGCCTACGTTTATGTGATAAACTTTTAGTGAAACAATACTTATAGCTAGCGGGAGCCTAGGGTACGATGAAAAGAAAACACGAGAAGTGTTTTTAAATATGGTCTTTTTCCATCATTTGTATACATTGTTTATTATTTTGCCGGGAAAACCAATTTTCCTACCGACCTAGCCATTTTGGGGTTTTTTTTCCAAAATGTGGCAAACACAATAAATTTTTTTTTGGCCTAATTACGTTTTATTTAGTAATTTATTTTATATATCAATATTGGAAATATCAATAAAATTTAAAATGTTTATAAAATAGATAAAGTTGTTTATTTAATGGAATTCGCACAAATTCATTGCTCTAAATTAGTGTAGTAACGATCAGTACAGAGAGCCCATGTGAGAAAAACATTCCGCTGTGGGTGATTCGCGTCCACCAATCAAATACTGTTAGCCAGAATCCAAAATCATTCAACTGTGAGCTCTGCCAATCGCGGGAAAGCTCAGCTTTGATTGACTTACGATGACATCATATCACAAAATGGTGGTTTTGTATAGTTGAATTGTAAGACACCCTCTAACGGTGGTATGTCAAGGGTATTGTTGTTGGTTTTGTTTTGCATGGACAGGTGGTGGGAAGCTGGACAGAGAAGCGTGGAGGAGGATCGGGGGAGAAAGGAAGAGGCCATGAACGAAGCAGGTTGTTATATCCTGTGAGGAGATTTTTGGATACAATTTGTCCTGTGTGGACGCCAGGCCTTGTGAGTTGATATACTGAAATACTGATGTACGTGGTTGGTTATTGTTAGTCCTGTGTGGAGCTCCTGCCTCTCCAATTACAGTTGTGGTACGTGAATGCAGAGAAGCCGCCTCGTAAAAATATATGTTGTTGGGAATTGCGAGTTCGGTGTGAACTTCAGCAGACCGCAGTGTGGGTATGTGAATGCCGAGAAGCCGCCTCGTAATAATAATAATATATGTTGTTGTTGAATTAGCCGTGACAATATTTGCGCGTTGTGTTGTGGATTTTCGTGGCCCGGTAGATTTGCTTGGAATGTGCACGTGTGGTGTTTCGTTTACTGTTGGTACTAACGCAAGAACGCAACCTAGGCCTAGCCAAGGAAGATAACTATTATTATCATTATTGTTTCATTGTGCTATTATTAATGTTATACATTCTGAAGTTTGCAAACTTATTTAAAGTTGAATACAAATGAATAGATGAATAGATTAGTAGACCACTTGTATTATTATTATAAGCATTGTGTGCGATAAAACATCTCGGCCACTTTGTGACAATGCTTAAACTGGACATAAGCAAGGCAGCATGAAATCCAAATACAACTTCATTCTCTACAGAGCCCTGTTCATAATCGGTTACTTCGCATGCCAGTGAAGCTGTAGTCTCCAAGGCCACAGAACACACACTGATGTTAACTGATATCACAGTACATGCCACTAAAGTGCAAATAAACTTCAAATCTTTCAAACAATCGAAAGCGTTCCTCACCTCCTTTCGTCTTGCACCAAAAATCTAGAAACCCAATATGCCCAGTGAGAGCATTGCAATACTACGAATACGAATACGAATAGAACTTTATTGCAATCAAAGGAAGATTGAAGTTTAACAAAAGCGTTTCACTCAGAAACATAAAATGCAATATACAAATATAAAAAACATTTAGAAAGTAAGTACATACAATCAACAAATTAAAACCAAAATTTCAATTAAATATAAATTATGATAAAAACAATATATATGAATATAGATATAGGCCTGTAGTAAAAAAATGAAAAAAATTGTAAAAATTTGTAAAAATTTGAAAACTTCAAAAATTTTCAATATTATTTACAAACAATGGTACGGAAGGTCGCGGAAACAGAACACTAAATGATTACCATTTTTGGAAAAGTCCGTGATTAATAATAAACGTTTTAGAACGGTTAGTTTTAACTCTAGGGATACAGAACTCACGGAGTCTTCTAAGATTATAAGCAGCAGAAGGAGCCTCCGGTAACAAATGATTCAATCTGTGACTGGGGTCTTTGATTTTAACGAAAAAATCCTTGCACAGTCGAACACGGCGGTCTTCTAGGGTAGAAAAACCAAGGAAGCTGCGGGCATCGAAATAAGTAGCCTGCGGAAAAATACATTTAAAGGCCCTTCTCTGAATTTGTTCAAGTTGTTGACTCTGTTGCTTCGTAATATTTGATCCCCAAACTGGGGCCGCATATTCTACTGTAATATTGGTCTAATGATACTAGTATAAAATTGGACAAGTGCGGGGGCATCCAGGCCTGCCCTCCGCACCTGTTTGAGAAAGTACATTCTAGAATTACATTTACTAATCATTTTGTCAATATGGGGTTGCCATGACAAATTATGAGAAATTATTACACCAAGAAGTTTAAATTCGACAATCTCCAACATGAAGTGGCTCAAAAGCCGTCTTTGACCTTTTACAACTAATTCTCATCTCTTTCGTTTTCTTAATATTAAGGGACATATTGTTATCACTAGCCCACTGGACAGTTTCGTCAAGAGTGGTTTGGAGTAGTTTCCCCAGTCGTTGCCGACACGTTCATGGATGGAGGTGTCGTCCATGTATTTCAAGCACGGCACCCCATCCAGAAGATCGTCGACAAAGATGATAAACAACATGGGCCCCAACCAGGAACCCTGGGGGATACCGCCCTTAACGACTATCCATGGGGACAATTTATCGCCTAGTTTAACACGTTGTTTTCTGTCACAAAGAAAAGCATAGATCCAGGAGATTAGATGGTCTTCGACCCCTAACTTATGCAACTTGTCAATTAATATATTATGGTCAATTAAATCGTAAGACTTTTTGAAATCAAGCAATAATAATCTCATTTCATCTCCTTGGTCAGTAGAAGTAAAGCATTCGGTTAACAAATTTATAAGAGCGTCAGTGGTAGACACACCCTTAGAGCAACCAAATTGATTCAACTTGATTTTATCTTTAATTTGGACCCAAATCATTTCCCCTACGATCCCTTCAATAACTTTCATGGTGGTGGAAGTCAGCGAAATAGGACGCAAGTCATTCTCAAGAACCTTAGGTGGGTTAACCTTTGGAATGGGGATTATATCGGCTGACTTCCAAAGCATGGGAAGGGCACTATTGCACTTATAGGCTTAGAAAGGACATTGGCAAAATCACGTAGTACCCACAGAGGGATTCCGTCCGGGCCTGGGGCTTTATTACATTTCACAAGTTTAAGCTTAGACTCAATTATCTCTGGCGTGATAATTAAATGGGGTGGTACAACAGTGTTACTATCATTGGTTTTTGGTTCAAGGGGTTTGAACTCAGAAGGGACTGGAAAAAACCACTAACTTTCGTGGTAAGATCGTATACATTACCGTTACATAAGTCATTAGCCATAGTTTTACAGTACTTAGTACCCTTGCCGAGATTAAGAAATTGTTTAATACCCGTCTACCAAGATTTAGAATCGGACGAGAATAACTGGGCAATACTACTGTATTACGATAAAAATCACCTCTCAAAGATTTAGCCATTCGGTTAGATAAGTTTCTTATATTCGGCAGACGTGGGGTCAGTTGCAAAAGCTGCTTGCCATCTAGAAACGATACCTTTAAACGCATTATTTACCCATGGCTTATCTTTAAGAAGTCTTTTAATCGTTACTTGGGGGAAGTGTAAATTTAAGAGTTCAGAAATGTTCTTATGATACAGTTCAAACTGGTTACAGCATCCATCCATTCGGTATAGATCTTGCCATCTAATGTTATTAATGTCGCGTTCGAAGTTTTCCTTGGCACCCGGTTTACAGCTACGTTTTGTATGGTAAGCGAAGACATTAGGCGAATTAAATGTTCCAACGATTGGGGTGCATACAATGACGTTGTGATCAGACAGTCCTAAAGGTGATTCTTTAGTAGGTGCATTAAAAACATCGCTCATATTAGTATATATTAAATCAAGTGATGCGCGATCCCTAGTTGAAACTTTAACGATCTGTTAAGGGATACTTAATAATAAGGTTGTCTCTCATTCGGTTGAAGTCTCCTGTGACGATTAATCCTGATTCCGGATGTTTACTACAAATATAATCTAAACTCTGTGTAATGTGAGACGCCATTTCCCAATCATTATTTACAGAACTCTCCGGGTGATAGATAAGGCCGTAGGAGATGTTCGAATATTGACGTGGCAAACTTTTTGGTCGGGTTGTAATCCACACACTTTCCAGTGATTTTTTATTAAGTTCAGACCATACTCGATAAGATAGGTCTTCACGGACATAC
The DNA here is from genome assembly GCF_964355755.1 of Antedon mediterranea. Taxonomy (NCBI): domain Eukaryota; kingdom Metazoa; phylum Echinodermata; class Crinoidea; order Comatulida; family Antedonidae; genus Antedon; species Antedon mediterranea. The sequence goes on along the minus strand of NC_092676.1, from coordinate 10,988,736 downwards.
ATAATACCTCCGCCGCTGCGATTTTGCCTATCACGTCGCACCATCGAGTATCCCTCTAACTCTATCAACTTGTCAGGAAACACGGGATTTAAGTGAGTCTAAGTGAGTCTCAGTAATTTCAATCACGACAGGTTTAGATTTCCTAACGCGTATAGCCAGTTCATCCATTTTATTATTTAGAGATCGAGCATTTGTCATAAATAAAGAGGGAAGAGTCCATTTCCCATTAGAGAGTTTAACTAGATTATCTTGCTTAATCGTTCTACATTGACTTCGCGATGATCGGTGTTCCCTGTTTCTAGTTCTACGTGGTGTAATTATAACCTTTATTTCTCTCTGTTTTCTTTTTCCGGCACGACATCCGCGGGGCTTGGTTGATGCTATTCCGAGCTCATTGATTCTCATAAGAACCTCTTTGGCAGGAACTGCTAAATTCAGTTGTCCAATTCTATAAAACACGCTTCTAGTGAGACACATGTTGATAAACGCTATGTCGACTCAAACTTCCGTACCACAAATAAATCAATCAACGGAAAAAGACGGCAGAAAAATCCAAAGACTGACTACAATAGACTGGATACAGACAGTTCAGCACCGCATAATATAAACAGCTGATCCACTCCGACATGCAAACTGTAACATGTGCTGAAAGTCCTGATTGTACTTTATTTGAATAACGTTAGACAAATGAAAATCTGTTTTCTGCGCACACTCGGAAAACGAAATAACTGCAACATATAAAACGAAAGCATTTCCTTCCAGACGCAGGCACCAGAGGAATGAGCGTCCTATGTTTATGCATGCATCGGTGCAGTGTGTGCACACTGCTTGGAATTTTTCGGAATATTCGTACTCTATTAGAATAATAAGTATATAAATACTTCTTTAAAAATACATTTATATTAATCCTTGCTATGTACAAATAAAGTTGAGGTTAGTAGATCGGTTATAGCACCTCTGAAAAATTACAGCTCTCTGAATGGATTTTATATTATATTATATTAATAGCAATTTCAAAAAGACTACCGGTACTTTATTGACTTCAGATTCAGCAGGCGTACGTTGTCTGGAGCATAGTTTGACCTCCCTAATTTTAGAGTCAAAGCTATGTCTTGTTTAGATACACATCAATTAAACTTTAAACATACACAAAATCATGTTTTTATGATCATTTTTTTTTTATAGAATCAATTGTATGTATAGCATGTACAGTTCATAATGTTTCCACAACCTACAAAAGCATAATGCTATACCAAATAAATAGTACAAAATGGACTTTAAACAGCACAATTTTATGAAGTCATTGTGTGTACCTAATGTAAATATCGTACTATAGGAGGATATGTGTATTTGATTCAAAACATTTGATTAGCTAAACTCATTATCAGATCTGATGAATAATAACTATGATGAACAACCACTCACATGATATACAGTATAACAATAATATATAATTTATAAATAATTAATATTAGGACACAATGACTGTGTTTTTTAATTTGTGGTTGGAACTTTAATGGATAGAAATTGTTCAGAAGAGCCATTCAAACATAATACTGACAATTAGTGAATTAATGAAGGGGTCCATCCCACAGTATATAAATCTATACAAATTGTGGTAATTAATACTGTCGATGTCGTAAGGCTGCTGTATGAAACTGGACAGCTCTTACCATTAGGTAATGTGACGGAGCATTAGAAACAAAGTTGAAAACATATTTTGCCCTTTATTTCATACATAAAGGCATTGTACAGAAAATTTACACAGGACTTGAGAGGCATTCTGCAGAGAGAGGTCTTTAGAAAGAAAACAATATATAGTACGATTATTCTAGGGTTGTAATACTGTATGTCAATACCAAAATGTCTTATTAAGCCTTATAATATATACAGTACCTTGAACTACAAAATAAGCTAGATGTAAAAAGAACAATTACACATTTGTGGATTTATGAAAACAAAGCATTCAACAAAATGATTGTATTTATTTAACTAAACAATTTTTTCTATGAAATACATTAAATATGAATTCCACAAGAATTCTATAGGTTTGTAAACAACTTTTTTTTTTAAATACCTAATTCAATATAACTCCAATACAATTAATAAAAAAACAAATCCAATTAGGATTAGCAGCATATTAAGAATTAGAGTAAATAACCCTTAGCAATTTCTTTGTTCTGTATGATGTCTGTATTTCACAGTTCACTACCTAAAATGTGCTGCTTTAGAGGGGAAAAAAAACAATTGGCAATCAGTGCACTTGAATATAGAATTAACATAATTAACACAAGAAGAAGCACAATATAAATTGTCTTGTGAGTATACTAGAATACTGTAGTAGCCCAGAGCCTTCTGCCTACTCCTCCATAATGTGTTCTTAACAATAAACAACCATTAGCAAAATTGAAAACACAATCAATTATCTATACAGTTTTTCCAAAGGAAATTTTTAGGAGCAAAAAATGTACAGTAATGAATTACGGATCTGTGAGATTTAGTAAACTGTATAATGATCATTTCCTCATTACCATATCAATTTAATTTGTATGCTGTAAGAACTTGTCAATGATGAATTAAAAGTAATTACTGTACTCATTCATCATTTTTTAAAAAGTGGGCAAATTTGATTAAATGTAAAACAAAACAAATATGCAAAAATACTCTATTTAAATGGTACTCGTTTCTGGATCACAAAGGAACACTCTACAGCACAGTAAAAACCCTCAGTTACGAACCCCAATTTAACGAATTCTCAATTTTACGAACACACATTATAACATCATGATGAAATACATACGTAAATATATTTATAACACTAAGTGCAGAAAAGTTGTTTTTTAATTTTAATTTTCAGTTTAATCATAAATGAACTTGAAATTAACAAAAATGTGGTTATACAATAAATTATTAATAAAGAACTAGAGTCTGAAATGGAACAAAAAATTATTAATTAGGATTATAATTTTAGGAACAACAATCAGAATATTATTTGGTACATTTCAACAACTGAACATTCTATTATAAAGTAGCTGAGTGAATGATTACCAAAAATAGCAGAGTGAATTTATTATTAAATTAAAAAGAGGATTACTTGGTAATGGCCCTATACATATTAGAAAGTTAAGTTATGTTTGAGATTAGCTGCAAAATTTAAATCAGTAGTGAACATATCTTAAATCATTCAGTACACAATTTGAGGTTAAAGTATTCTAGTCAATAAAAAATAAAATCAATTGATATTTTGCATTAAAATCCAAAAGCATGAAAGTGAAAAATGCATGCTTAAATCTGGTCATGTAGACTATGAAACAAATATACACTCAGTACCTTCTAATAATAATAAATATCATAATATGCTAGTATACACACATTAACATAAGGTAAATATTAGGGGGCACGGAAAGTTAAATTCAATTGCAGTAATTGTCGGCGATAGCTGTGATACAGCATGCATATTGAGTCTATTCACACAAAAACCATTGTGATCTACTCTGACGCATTGTTATAATTGAAAAGGAGTATTGAACAATTATTTGTTGTGGATGTGTGAATTTTGAGTGTTTAGTCTCATGTGGCATGATTGGAGAAACAAAATGAAAAGGCGATTATCCGAAGCAGGGTTCACACAGCCTAATATGAGATGCAGTGTTTATGCAAGCCTTATTAGCATCTGCTCAAAAGTACAATGAAGCAAAAACGTTGATTCAACATCATCAATGGTAAATAGCACTATGTTTCAACATAGCCAGTTATCAACTCAAATCATTGTGACAAGGGTCATGATAATGATAATCATGATAATGGGGTTTTTTTTGTCTTTTGCAGAATTTTATTTGGTGATACATTATTTTAAGATATACAAATTACATTTGTAAATGAAAATATAAAACAATATTTATAAAAAAACATAATTCTATCTTGTGTTCAGTATATACTAATAACAAACAGGACATTGCATAAAATAACTAATAAAATGGCAAGAATACACACATGTGCATTATAATAATAATAGTGTGTTATATTATAATATGACTTAATAAAATTGAGAATGACTGGTACATTCCACATTTATAGAGTTAGCATTTAATTTTTTGAATGATGATTCGGCCCACTTTTTTGGTGCCAAGACGATTCAGCCCATTTTTGGCAACTTGGTGAATGGCTTGAGTCTTAAGATATTAATTATGTATTGATTTTGCAACCATACTGTACTGTAACTAACTGTCCAAAACAACCATTGTTCATGTGTTCTAACCTACTTCACATGGCTAATCAAAAACCTTTCATTAGTTTATTCTGGTTCAATATTCTTCTACTGAAAAACTAATAGTGCACAAACAACCTCAGCTATGCATGAAACCTGAAAAGCCTACAGATTTGCTCTCGAAAACATACTGATTTACTTTATAGACATGGCTGCTGTATTTTTGTTTTAATAACAGGCGGTTCCCATTGCCTACATTTTTTAGATCTAATTTAATGTCACAAACTACATTTAATGTAAAAATCAATATTATGGTCCTATTGCAATAATTTTTGGTCTTTAAACGGTTAAAAATAAGTTGATTTTAATAATATAAGCAGCCCGCTATATATCCCAACATGCACTGCGCACGGATTGATATTTTGGTTTTTCTTCTGTAATTCACCCACTTTTCAATCAATCATTAGGCCAAAACAAATGGAAGATTCATAACTTTTCAGTGAAAATACCGGGTTTTCCCCAATTTGGATTCTGGCAAAAATAGAAAGAGAATTAATGCAGAAACTAGACAACGTCAGGCTAGGCCTATTTAGCTAGTGTACAATGTTCGTATGTTATTGCTGTTTACCAGCTAGGCTTACAAAACTAAGGCTAGCTATTATTTACCTGAAAAAACTGTAATTTAAAGCAAACAAGTCAAATTGGCTGCCAGCCAATGGATTTTTTGGTTTGGTGTAATTTTATTGAAAACATGATTTTTTCTTCATTTTTTTTTACGCAATTAATTTACTTGATTAAAACTACAAATAACCTATCAAAGTCTGATGTAATTTATCTTTATTTTTCATGTTTTTGGAGGAAAATACATTTTTTTTAAAACATAACCTTATGTCCTTATGTGACGTCATTAATTATCTAATTACAATAAACTTACATCAAAATAAAGAGACATTGCTTTATACATTGATACCAAAATATATGAGCAAGGAAAACTGCACTTAGGCCTACAGATATTTGTGTTCCCTACCCCAAAATTGTATAATTAGAAATGCGTTAAAATCCCACCTTAGGGATGAGAATATTTAATGTTAACATCAATTTGTGTGTTAACTGGATATAGGTAGGCATACATAAAGATACCAAAAAATGTACGTAGTATATAGACCATCAATTTTTTTGTCAAAGTGAATAACCATTGTAACATTAAAATGGCTTATTCAATAATAAAAAAAAAGTGTGGGGGTCATTTAAGCCTTTGACCTTTAACATTGTATCTCCAGAAAAAAGCACAGACTGTAAGACCACATTTATATTTGTACCTAATACATTCTTATTCAAAATACTCAAGTTTAAGATATAAAATAATTAGTATATAGTGTAATAAATTGGCCTTTGTCCTAGACTCCAAGGGCAAAATTAAATTAAAATAGTTAATTTGAATTGTAAGGATAATGTTTGTATGTGTTTAAAACATTCTTTACAACAAACTTAGTGGTTAAAGAGAAAATTAAGGAAAAAGTTTTCAAATGGCAGCCATTTTGAATTTATGGAAAATAAGTAATTACTACTTACTAGGTTTTAGATACAAATATCTATAGGCCTATATTTTAGTATGTTTTAGCAACAACAAAAAAACATTTTGGATGGAAAATCTATACCACCTATTTCTCATTACATGAGAAAATGTAAATTTCAACCATTTATCTAGAAACACTACACAGGAATTACATGATTCCCCCACGATGATTTTAATGGAAACAGCAAGAGCAAGCTCTCAGCCAACCATGCCTGCACCATGGTTGCTTTTGAAGCGTTACCATCGTATGTATAGCTCTTAGAAAAACATACAAAAATTCCCATGTATAAAATTTTTGAAAACACCCCTAAAATAAATAATGGTATCTCCTAAATTCAATAATTGATTTACGTAAATGTTTTGTTTTACATTAGAGCAAGATTGGTAAAAAAGATTTCACAAAAACAAATTCAGAAATTCTTTTTTGTTTTTTATAGGTGCCCTATCTAAATAAGGGCAAAAATCACACACCTGTTACCATGGCAACCATTTTTTTTTTTATATTTCAGTTTTGTTATATATACCTAAACTGTGATTAATTACCAAAGTATGAAGAAAATTCATTTTTTGGCATTTGGCCACTTTTTAATGAAATAGTAGTCAACCGCTCTTAATGTTTTTAAAGTATATATATGCATTATTTTTACAAAACGTCAACAATTGTAGGGAATGTACTTTAATAATAAATATATTAATATTTATTTGTTATTTAACTGGAATCAAGCGTACTCTTTACAGAAGGTCTGTTTGTATCATTTATCCTCAATTAAAGAAATTCGGATTAGGCCCTCTACAGACACGTAGTAGCCAAAGTGCTGTCACCTACATAAACGACAGGAATTGAGATGGACTAGTACACTGTGGTACTGTAATCCCTACGCTTCTAAAAATTCACTATGTTGTACAAGCAGATCTGCACACCGGACAACCAGTTTCTGGAAGACTTAACTTTTACCAGCTGAAAAATGGTCGTAGAGAGCCTTGAGCCTATGCCGAGTTTATGGCTATGGCTTGATGGTGTACTGTCACAACTCAGACACTTCACTACATCACTCGACTATTGTGGTATACAGATGTATGTATGTATGTGCCTTGATTCAGTTATTCGGTTATCACTTAAAATATGGAGATTAAAATTTAAAAAGATTTAAAATTATCACCCTAAAACATGTGGAATCATAGAAAATATGTTTCTCGGATTTGTGATGATAAAAGTATCAATTTTATTGGGAAAAATATAAACTAAAAAGGCCAAAAGTAATTTATTACCTAGTTGAACCTCCCATAAGCGGCCAACCTCGGGAGGTGATCGCTTAAAGGGGGTTCTGCGGATAACGGGTCAAAATCATTCAAATCCACTCTAGTAGAGTTACACTTAGTAAAGAAAAGAAATTCTCATGACAAAATACTTTTTACACATGTGTACCACAAACCTTACTATACTACTTTTATTCACCATGTAAACGTTTTAATAATACTGTATGTGTGTTCAATCTTTCAACTAATAAAATATTTTCCAAATTCAATTTTGTATACATTTTAGTTGTGTTATAATATTCTAAATGGAACTAATATTTATATGGTAGTATATTATCATAAACAGTCAGTCATTTATGCTGCATACAGAAATTTAAGTCATGTGACAATAAACGGAAATGAGATTTATATGTTTGTCGAAAAACATTCACAACAAAGACAAGAGTAAACATCCCTTGGGAGCAGAGTGCACTAAGACACTTAATTAAACACAATTAACTTTAGGCATGTCTATGGAACTAGACTGTAATAATTTATCATTCCTTAATATATACAGTACAGTAACATAGTATAGGAACATTCTAGAATAATAATTATATAAGGGTATGTCTAGAATTAAGAAACAATTTTATAATTAATAGAAGAACAATCAGGAACATTCCAGAAGTATACTATTAATAGAAGTTGTAATCCAATAGAATAAAGTATAACAAATGATCTAAAAGGTTATGAACATATTGTATAATGTGAAGTAGGACAATTGTAAATAGGGAGAAGGATTTTGATTGAAGCATATATTTTGAAGAAGGTTTGATTTTGGATTGTAAAGGTTATTGTGAAGCTGTTGTTTAAAGTGTACTGGATTGTTGAAAGTTGAAGTTGATTGAAATTAAAGCTTTGTTTTGAGTTATTTTACAACTTTGAGAATTTTGTGTGTATACTTTTATGTCACAAGGGAGTTCCTAAAGTATTTTCAACCACTCAGAAACATATGTAATAGGAGTTCCTGACATACGTAATAGTGACACAGCTTTAATCTACACACAGCAACATTTCATTGCTGTATGCAATGGATAAAAAGCTAACATAAATAATGTACATCCAAGGAGACAGGCTGTGTGCATAGCTAAAGACCAACATTTAAACTGCATTCACAGAGGAGATAAATATTGTACCCATTGGGAATTAAAATGTGTGTGGTATACAGCTATATTATATAATGTAACTTTGTGTATTGCAAGTTGAAATAGGATTTTTGACAGATGCTTGGCATGATAAAATATTCTACTCAGTGACAACCATATACAGTGATGATAATGATATGTTTATATTATGCTAATAATAGAATGATGCGCAATAGAGGGACAAAGGAAATTGCAGCAAATCAATCTATATTCCTATACACTGGAGTATCTAATAGCAATATAGTTATTTTAATGATCCTTTACATTATGCAATCTCATATGAACTATAACATATTATTATCTATCACTTTCAGTATAAGAAAAAAGCTAAAAAAAATTAAATGACAGATAGTTACTAGACATATTACAGTATTTAAAAAACTACATTACAACAATATTTTGTAGCAAAATTTAATTAAAACGTCAGTGAAGGTCATCAAAATCCACTAAATATGGCAAATTTTCAACTTCTTTTTATAATAACTTTGCAAATAATAAATTCTTTTGAGGAAAAAAATTAAACTGATCGAAATTTAATCATCTTTACAGAAATTATAATTTTATAATTGTAATCATAGCACTTCCATCGGACTTTGATTTTTATCGCACTTGGTTGTGTTTTTCTTCCGTGGAAAAATAGTTAAATCGGCCAAAATCACCTGATGAACCTGAACACAAATCCCTCTTGAAATGTCCAATCTTTTGAATTGTAAATTTCACAATTTGTAGGCCTTTAATACTGATCTATCTTTCGCTAGCCTTACTGTTACTTTTAGCGGTTGTCAATCAACATAAAACTTTAAATCTAAACACACATGGCTATGGTCATTAGTAAAGCGTGGTTCCCACTAGCGACGCAACACAAGGACGTAACACAACGCAAGTGAATTGACCAATCACAAGCGATGGCTTATTCGCTTGTGATTGCTAACTTCTATAACTTCGCTTGTCATTGGTTAAAACGTTTGCGTTGCGTTTACGTCCTTGCGTTACGTTCTAGTGGGAACCAAGCTCAAGTAGTACTACTAGTACTAGTAGGGTTTAATCACATTTTTAGACAAAAGTGTACCTCATTAAAATGAGTCTAAATAATGCAATTTTTCAGGGGTGTTGAGGACCCAATGCAGAATTTCACTTAATCAACGCCCCCCATTATACCATCGTTATGTAACGATTGAGATGTTTTAGGTTGAAGACCGGCCTGAATCCCTCCGCACTTCGGTACCACAAAAATGTTTGAAATGAACTGACCCTGAACGGGTTTGACTTGACATTTTTTTTTATTTCTAGATCGCATAGGTTTGCTGTTGCCGATTCATTTTTATTCGATTCAAGGGTATTTTTGTTTGAACAGGTTTTTGATAAAATTTGATTCTGTAACTCATTACTGTTTGTCGTATCCATGGATCTGTCATAATTTTCCCAATTGTTTATGTGGAATTGTATCCCACCAGCTTCATAAGGCGGAAGCAATGGGGTACCGAACCAAACTGCTTCATGTTGTCTAGTTTTTTTTTTAATGGTTGTATATTGGTCTTTTTGATTTGGCAAAAGAAATCTGTTGAAGTACTGTAGATGCACTGTGTTCAGATTTATACGTTATACGTTATACGTCTATGACTTGGTCTTTTTTTATATAAAAAATTCTGGCCAGCCTTTGTGTCTATACCCACTAATTCCTTTTTCGCAGACCACTTTTCGCCAAAGACCCACTCTATTGAAAGGGTGACATTTCGGAGATACTGTAACCCTGAAGGGTTCAAAATGTCTCTTTCGCAACAGAGAGATACTCTGAATTGCCGAGCCTAGCAAGCTTTCAGTTGACTCTAACAGTGGTTTTAGTTCGTTTTTACCCATTGGGTTATTAATTTCCATGGCCTTTAGAAAAGGCATTGATGCTCGAAGGAGGTCCTCCTGTATTGACCACATGTTTTCCATGCATTGGTGTTCGCTCGTTTCATTAAGTCCCTCATTGGTTTGGGCATGTCAGGAGATTTGAACTATCGTGCCACCGAGGAATCTGGCTTTAGATCAAATCGTCTTTCTTTGGTTGTTCCAACGTATGACTTGGACTTCCCACCATTCTAGTACCTTATGGGAATATGCAGTGCCCTTCGACACTTTGTGCAGGTTTGTTAGCTTCACATTTTCAGTTGGGCTGGTTGGTAGCTGGACCAACTCTTCCTCTGCCACAATTGAGATCATATCATCAGTTATTCCTCTTTTCGGCGATAGTCTAGGCCTATGCCTGGAAATGTACTCCTTATCTGAGGAGGTTCATGAACGTGACACTACTGTACAGGATCTCCTTCTCTTTTGTGATCTTTTGATCTAGACCTAGACCGAGATTTACGATAGAAATGTTGAAGTGTATCAGCATGGTCCTAAATGACTCTGATTGCTCTCTCTGCATCTTGTCATGCCTTGTCATCATAATTATCACGCCTGCGGGCGTAGATTCAATATCGTGGTGTATCGTGCCCACAACATGAGTTGAGGGTCTGCTAAAAAGAGACAGCCACTATGAATAGGTAAAAATGGAGGATACAATTATGTGGGCCTTCTTGTGCAGGCCTACTGTATCTGAACTTGTAAATAAAATCACAAGATCTATAGTGTTAAGCAGTTTCTGCATTGAGAGCAAAGTGCAATATGCAGGGCTGAAAATTAACCGTCGCCCGGTCACCAATGGCGACCTTTATTTGGTGACTTCCATAAACCGCATCCACCTACCTTTTATTATAAACAGCCTAGGCTAATATAAGCTAGGCCATATCAGGCCTAGCAGTCATGTTTTCTTTACACTCCATCGCGGGTGAAGATCGCTGCACACACTATGCTCGAATAAACAAGTTGGCCACTATGGTTTAAAGGTTAATTTTCAGCCCTGAATATGGCTATTGATTAGTCCTAGACACTGGCGTAATGCAGCCCTTAGCTAGGGTCCTGAAGAAAATAGGATACGATTATTTTGCTGTTTGCTAGCCTGCTCAATGGAGTGTCATTTCCGGCTAACTACAGTAGATGTGCCACTTACATAAATTTTATGTGCAAGTACCATTTCCGGCCATCTAGGGGTGTCCTTTAACAAAATTTGCTTCACCACAGCCCCCACCATGTGGCTCAAATACTCTAATGTTTAGTTTGTTTCATTTTCAAAAGAGACTGTGGTACTAGAGGTAACGATGCAAAAAAGCAAAAACTATAAAATCTAACTTATTTTTTTTAATAAGGCCGAAAAATTGTAAACATTTTCATATTTTCCCACACCAACGATTCAACAAATTCTTCTCTGCAAAAACTATACATTAAGATAGTATTAATTACATACAATTATATTTTCTAGTAATTTATTTGATATATTCTACCGACATTAGTTCTTTAGTCTTTTAAAAACTCGATAAATACCAAAAATATAACAATCAGTGGTCTAAACTGGGATATTTCGGACAACCAAGTGGAATGTTTTGGACTGAATTGTCCCAGGCATTTCTGAAACATACAGGACTTTGAAAGGTGACAGATTGATTATTCGTCTCCCTACTAAAATTTCACACCACAAACACTCAAGCTTACCCAATTTAAAAACATTCACTCGATGCATGGTTTTGATGGTAAGTGACTGTGAAGTCTTATGTCCAGTTTTAGGTACAAAACTGCAGTACAGTAGCACCCTAAAACCATGGCTACATGCAGTCAAACATTTAAAAATTTGATTTCAAATGCGAACATTATTGGAAATTTATTGAAATTCTGGCATTTTTAAACAAAAAAAATATATGTTTGAGAATAAAGAGAGGCCTTGTTTCTTGTGAACTTTATTCAGTCAATCAGAAATTCATAATTAATAACCATAATAATGTGTAGGCCTATGTGCAGTGATTTTTACAAAAAAATATAATTATAAAATATATACACAGTGATTATTTTACAGTAATGATAATAAAAAAAATACTGACTATTAATTGAATTATATTGACTATTATTGAAAAAAAATACAGAAGTTGAATAATAAAATACTGAATAAATACAATGTTTCATTAGAGTTCTACAATCAATGGAAAAGATGAATAATTGATATTGTATTGTATCAAAAATAGCCGATAGTTATAAAATACTTACGAACTTTAACTGCTCTTGCATCCAAATTATGTACCTTTGCTTTTAATTTTTCAACACATAGAATCAACGAATTGGTCCTTTCAAACACTAGTTTTGTTTCAATTCCAATCTCATCAAAAACACTGTTGGCCTGGTCTGCTAGGCAGGCCAGCTGCCTTATCAAGCCACACAACGTAAAATTAGATACTGTCTCCAACTCATTTCGGCAGCATTTAGGCACCGGCTTATCGCTAACGTTCACGGGCTCAACCGTTCGTTTTATAAAAGGCATGGTTTTTATCGTAAAATAACTATATTTTGACAGAATCAAACATCATCCCATCTTCGAAAAATAATCCGTAGGAATTAAGAAACAACAAATTGATTAAATTCATCTGACTGTCATCGCCTTTTCTTATTATCACAACATCAGTTATAGCTTGCGAACTTAACGACCCAGCCAAAGAATATATATCACAAGAATGAGTAAAACGCGATTTTTGCATTAGAAATTTGTAACAGAGAGTGGATGCCCGCCCTCGTAAGGGCGGATGTATACAGACCAAGAAGACTTTATGTAATAGCTATAATATACATGTCACATTAAATAGAATTATGATAATATATTTTGCAATATTATGAAATATTTTTGTAACAGAAAGTGGATGCTTAAAATCTGATCTAAATAATAATGGTAGATTCGCGATCTTGGTGTCTAAACACATGTACTTCAGACACAAAATCCATTAGGCCCTGTTGACACTTCATTGTTTGCTTTATATTGAAATGGCGGCCATTTTTTAAAATGGCAACCAATTTCATATAAAATGTGCTTAAAATCTGATCTAAATATGGTAGATTCACGATCTTGGTGTTTAAACACATGCACTTCATACAAGGAATCCATTAGGCACAATTTTTTGCTTTATATTGAAATGCCGGCCATTTGTCAAAATGGCGACCATTCAATTTAAAATTGCTTAAAGCGGAACTAATTAGGCTAGATTGAATGATCTTGGTGTCTAAACTCATGTTCTTTTCGGCAAGGAATCTATATTAACAGTGGCGGATCTAGAGCACCCTCCGCACGCGCGCCCCCTATAAATCTGGAAAAAAAATTATCATACCATAAGGAAAACAAATTTGGGAAAAAAGTCATTAGGCGCAGGAGCCCCGGATAGCGTTACGTTTGAAAACCCCAGAAAGTGGGGTTTTCAACCATTAGCGGCATGACTGATGTGAGTGATTAATGTGTTTTACGGACGGTTTCAAGGACTATCCTACCAGTGGGCTGTTCACTGGTCAAATGATTGACACTTTGTATCACCGTTTGTAACTGGAGCTGTGACGACCTTTGTAACTGGAGCTGTGACGACCTTGCAAGAATACTAGGCCAGAATTTTTAATTGAAAAGTGCCTTGGTATTAACAATAACATGGAGATGGAAACAAATTTGTCTATCTTTCTTTCTAAAATAAATGGTCACTATAGTTTCAAACTAGGCTTAGTCCACCACATTAGTAATTACGAATCGAAACCTAAATTAAAATTGTTGGTATTCTTTGGCCGTTGTTTGATTAATTACATCTTCATGCCATGTTTTTTTTTCTCTAATGATTTGGCGATACGCTGCTATATTAATTAGGCCTACTAGCAGAGGGTTCGATGAGTTTTGAAAAGTTATGGAAATGTGGTCTAACATATAGCAATTCAGTTTTTTAAGGCCCTTCTTCCTTGTCCGAGCCTTTGGAAATATTAAAAAGTTATATTAATATAATATATTCTGTGTTTTCATGTTTTGAGAAATTGTATATCATTTCAGATGTTTCGCGCTGCGCTTTTATTTGTTTCGCGCTTCGTCTTGTTCGAGCTTCCTCTCCGTACATACCGATAATTAATATGATTTTTCATTTCATTTTTTGTACATCATTAACAAATAGCATACAGAACCCCATACAGAACATACCCTTCTCTGAGAAAACACTTGTGGGCGATTCCCCGAATACGACATGATGGAATAGCTTTGGAGACTTTGACTTTGGAGTAGGCCTAAATCGAAACGTCAAGCAACTCAACAGTTCTTTTCAGAACTAATATAGGCCTACGTGGTGTACCGCAAATTTATTTCAACAAATATGTAACTTGTTTAGCACGTTTAAAATGGATAGCAAACCATATTTTTTAAAAAAACCTGAATTATTTCAAACAGACAGCACATTAGTTCAAACGGATAGCACAATAGATAGCTCAATCAAATGAATGATATAACTGTACTGTGCATTCTATACGGATTATCGGGTAGCACGTTCTTTCAAATGGATAGCACATTTTTTCAAATGGATACTGTAGCACATTCTTTCAAATGGATAGCACATTATTTCAAATGGATAGCACATTAGGTAGCACAATCAAATGGATATAGTACTGTACATTATTCTATGATTATCGGGTAGCACATTCTTTCAAATGGATAGCACATTAGGCCTATTTCAAATGGATAGCACATTCTTTCAAATGGATAGCACATATTTTTCAAATGGATAGCACATTATTTCAAATGGATAGCACATTATTTCAAATGGATAGCACATTGGGTAGCACAATCAAATAGATATAGTACCGGTACTGTACATTATTCTATAAGGATTATCGGGTAGCACATTATTTCAAATGGATAGCACATTATGTAGCACAATCAAATGGATATAGTACTGTACATTATTCTATACGGATTATCGGGTAGCACAGTCTTTCAAATGGATAGCACATTAGGTAGCACAGTCAAATGGATATAGTACTGTACATTATTCTATACGGATTATCGGGTAGCACATTCTTTCAAATGGATAGAAAATTATTTCAAATGGATAGCACATTCTTTCAAATGGATAGCACATTATTTCAAATGGATAGCACATTATTTCAAATGGATAGCACATTAGGTAGCACAATCAAATGGATGTAATTGTACTGTACATTATTCTATACGGATTATCGGGTAGCACATTCTTTCAAATAGCACATTATTTCAAATGGATAGCACATTATTTCAAATGGATAGCACATTGGGTAGCACAATCAAATGGATATAGTACTGTACATTATTCTATAAGGATTATCGGGTAGCACATTATTTCAAATGGATAGCACATTAGGTAGCACAATCAAATGGATATAATTGTACTGTACATTATTCTATAGCCTACGGATTATCGGGTAGCACATTCTTTCAAATGGATAGCACATTAGGTAGCACAGTCAAATGGATATAGTACTGTACATTATTCTATAAGGATTATCGGGTAGCACATTCTTTCAAATGGATAGCACATTAGGTAGCACAATAAAATGGATATAGTACTGTACATTATTCTATACGGATTATCGGGTAGCACATTCTTTCAAATGGATAGCACATTCTTTCAAATGGATAGCACATTGGGTAGCACAATTAAATGGATCATAGTACTGTACTGTACATTATTCTATGCGGATTATCGGGTAGCACATTCTTTCAAATGGATAGCACATTCTTTCAAATGGATAGCACATTATTTCAAATGGATAGCACATTAGGTAGCACAATCAAATGGATATAATTGTACTGTACATTATTCTATACGGATTATCGGGTAGCACATTCTTTCAAATGGATAGCGAATTATTTCAAATGGATAGCATGGATTTGGGTAGCACAATCAAATTGAGCACATTGGGTAACGCATTGCATCAAATGGGAGCCTACTGTACAGTTATTCTATTGAATTGAATTGAAATATATATTTATACTAGGTAACCTCTTCAGTCAAAGACTGGTCTCCCAGGGGGCTAAGTTGGTGATCAGTGGCTGTGATGTACTAATACACCGGGGTAACCCCCCACTCGTCTCGAAAGATGTACTAGGTTCTTTAAAGTACACACGAGCTAGATGTGTATTCTATTATCGGGTGTAGCACATTAAAATTGAGAGGATAAGATGGACATCATAATTTATTATTAAGGGGAAAAACAGCAAATCCTTACTGAGGGGACACTCCTATAAAGCGGACATTAAGGGGACGGGGAACATTTAAGCTCAGTGCCAATGTTCACTCAATATATTTTCCATCACAAAATAACAAAAAAGACGAAATATTTATATCCATTTATCGTTATTAAATAAAAATGGATATCATGATAATTATGATACTTTGTTTGTCTTGAAAGTTTTCATTGGTGAAACGTTGCCTGCTACATTTTGAATTTCCGAGTCCAGATCAGTATTGGTATTGGTTTTCCGTGATCTATTCTAACTAATGAAACAATTTCTAGAAAATGATATATCTGATAGATATCATCTAAGTGATGTTTTACATATAAGTTATAACGTTTAACTTTTCATTCTCCATACATTCAATTCTTTTAATATAGTTCTTGTATAACACCATATCAAGTAGTAGTAGAAATTGTTGAAGGGTTTTCTTATTATTCAGTCAATTCTGTGTTTCTATACAGAAAAGAGTAGTCAGTGGCCTTAACATCAATTAATTGTATAATTTGCACCCAAGGTCGAATAGCAAGAAACTCAGGTCCAGTTACATTGGTGTTCATTGGTCAATAGGAAATGAACAGCACACTTATGGGTGGTGACAAAGTTTAGTTATTGATAAGTTGTCCTTGGGAAAAACACATTAGTTGGGTTGACCATGGGCTGACAGAGTTAACGACTTCGTAACGCTATCCGGGGCTCCTGCGCCTAATGTGTATGAGTAAAGTAGGCCTACTTCCACTTTTGATTAAAACACATTGTTTCAGCGCCGTTATAATTTATTTTTATTAGAGGTCAGCATTCAGGGGCGGTCGACAAATTGATAAAATAATAGGCCTATGGGTTTGTTTGAATTAAATGCCCGATAAGAATTAAAGGATGCATTCTTTTCCGCACAATAGAAGAAGTCAGTCTAAATATGCCTCACTGCACCTTATTTAGTCAAAAGTCAAATGGATTCACGAATTGAAGAAGTTAAATGGAAAGACCCCTTTTTGCTTCACATAAGCAAATAATAATAAATAAATAAACTGGACATTGGAGGAAATCTTGCAACGCAGCTCACAATGCAATCAAGCAAGCTACGGCTGCTTTTTATACTAATTCCATTGCTAACCTGAAACTTATAATGATGCTTCAAAATGGCATAGCAAAATCTAGAAATGTTGTAATCTCAAGCCATCTCAAGCCATTTTATTAACTCTCAGTAATCGCACTAATTAAACATGAGAATGAATTTTCATTTATGGTTAATATTATTCGGGAGCCAAATTGGGAAATATTATAATTACGGAAATGTCGCTCTATGTAAATTAGTTTTCTCGGCAGAGATGTTCGCCTTCCGGTTTCTTCATTTATGCCACTGAGTTTGAGAAGGTTAGCCACATTCAAATATTATACGTAACAATTAGTAATGATTTAAAATGTAAAGTTCACGGTGATGATATCGTAGCTAGAACTTCTACATTATTGTTTATGTACCAAAAATACTATTATAAATTAAGATTAATATACAATTGATACATACTAGATGGTCGTGCCCACAGATGGTTCTCGAATACATAGTAATTTCAGCGTAAAAATCCTATTTTTGTACGTACCACAGGACTATAATACATTGTCGTTTACAGAAACGAATAAATAAACACGATGATTTTGGAGTCAACTCAAATTAGCACCCTGGGAATTACTTCCGAAAGAGAAACGTGTCACAAAATGAGTCCACATTTGCCTGTTGGTAGGCAGTATTCTATGTAACACTTATAATTGAATTGTGCTAGTTTCTTATCCTTCATTTTACATACTTTCCGTAACCAAGATGTTATCCAATCTATGTTGTTATCATTGAAGTACTCTTCCAATTTTAGTTGTGACATTGGAATAATGAAATATTCTTTCACAAACCATGAATATATTACTTTGGTAATATTAACCTCATATTTGGTACCAGCTAACTTATTATTTTTCATCAGATTTGAAAATATCTGCATCTTATAATACATTTCCACTGAATTGGTATTGCCTCAATAATGCACAAATGCTCATTTAACCAGTTTGTTTTACATTGTAGTTTCACCAGTAAATCGTTTGATGTTAAAAAAAATGTTCTTATTAACAATGTCTTTAATACGAATAATGCCACTGGCAATCCAATGCTTGTAGAAAAGCGATTCATTTTTTAGTTTAACGTTTCCTCACAGTTGCTCATTCATTATATCGTCATAAGTTTCAGGTTTTTTTTTTGAGATTCTGTTATAATTTATGTAGGCTTTTATCATATTTTTGTAAAACAGTGGAATATTATCTGAATTATCATCAATAATACTATAATATAAAATATTAAGTAAAACATTAACATCACATTATTGTTTTAATATAATACATTGGAATACTTTTCCATTTAGCACCATCATCATTCATAATTCTTTTTAACCAGCCTGTAATAAATTACCATTCCCTAACATATAGAGTAACATAGTATTTACATGAACATTCTAGAATAAGATGTTTTGATTTAATAAACCATGTATAATTAATAAGAACAATCAAGAACATTCCAGAAGTGCTATTAATAGAAACTGTAATCATGTAATAATGAGAAGTATAAAGAATGATCTAGAAGGATAGGAGCATCTTGTATATAAAGGGTTGTAAACTATTGTAAGGTTGTTGGATTAGAGGTTGGATGTTATATTGTAAAGATATTGTAAAGTCATTGTGAAGCTGTTGTTTAAAGTGCTTACTGGATTGTTAAAAGTTGAAGTTGATTGAAATTAAAGCTTTGTTTTTGAGTTATTTTACAACTTTGTGGATTTTGTGTGTATACTTTTATGTCACAAGGGAGTTCCTAAAGTATTTTCAACCGCTCGGAAACATACGTGAGAGGAGTTCGTGACATAATTTGGTGGCAGCGGTTATTTCGATCTACTGTTCGACTTAACTGTGTATTTATCTACAGTACTGTTGTGATATTTTGTGGTAGCAGTTTGATCTACTGTATTTTGCCATAGATTGGTGGCTGTTTAGGATCAACTGTAGGCCCTACTTTATTGAGATTTTGTGAAAGCGGTACTTACGATACTGAGATATTTTACGGAAGCCGTGGTGCTACGTTTTGTTTAATCGTAAGTACACAAACATTGTTTTAAGAACAGTACCATTATTATTATTATTATTATTATTATTGTTATTATTGTTATTATTATTATTATTATTAGTGACACATGAGTGCGCTAACATGAAGAGTGTCACAAGTGACATAAAGTTGTATACTGTATATATTTTGCTAGTCCATTTTTACTTTCCCTTTGTTTTCACTATTTGAACCTTTCTTTTGTTTTAGGAAGCTATTGTGTGAAGCCAGTGGAGCAGAGTATTTGTGTTGCAGAGAAGGAGTGTGGAGGTTACTGATTGGAGGAGAGGTATAAGAGTTAAGTTAGGGTGTGAGTTGCGAAACAACAATTATTCTCACAAGGGACGACAGGGAATTCAAATTTGAGGGTCTCGTCGTCGAAAAACTTGACGTCGACATTCTTGCCGGAACTCATTTTATGGAGCTAAATGACATCGCTGCGACACCTCTGTTGAAGAACCTGATTTCACAGTTGATCCGTCTCTCCATTTCCTCCACCCGATGTACCGTCAACACTTTCAGCCTCTCCTAATGAGGTGAACGACAAGTCATCATCCATACAGAACCCGGAAGAATCACCAATGGAAGTTCCAGCACAGTTGTCTCATCGCACATCCACACGTTCACGCAGATTTCCTAGTCATCTCTCTGATTATAACGTTCTTGATTTATAATGTTTCATACGTTTTATATAGTAATTATATTATACATGCTTGTCTTCAGAATTTTGAGTGCTTTTGCCTGCTTTGTTTTGTTTTGTTGACTTTTGAGTTTTTGAAAAAAGAAAAAAAAATGATTGCGCCAGTCTAGCACCCCTAGCTGGGTTTACATACACACTATGGCCGCTGGTTGTTATGTTATTGTGATATTTGGTTTTGACGAATAAAGATCTTATTCTACTTGAGTCTACCGCCCGTATTCTTAAACGGGACTTTAGTCGTAGTTCGAGCTAAAATTAAAAAAATGATGTCATTTTAATTCATAAACCGAACTTCAACTAAATTACCGACTAAATCAGGCCAACCTCGACTAAATCGAGACGGATTTTGATCGATTTTTTTAGTCCTGGTAGTCCAGTCCCTAAGGGGAAATGATGTTACCATAGTGGATACAAGTGTGCCCTTTGGCATGTTGATAGAACATGATATGGAGATACCAAAACAAAGTTACTGGAAATCTGATTTGACCTCTGTGACCTCTGACCGACTGCCAAACACGAAGATCTTCGTTTTTCGCGTTTTTTTTACGAAATCCGGTAGATAGGTTAATTATTGGTATATACTATAAATATGGACACTATATTCGGTCTGGACCGTGAATATTTTACTTTTTGAAAGTAACTAATCTGGTTACGAACGATTGTCAAAATGGTACCTGTCGAAATAACATACACCGCGCATCACAGTAGCGCGTACAGCGATGGTTTGGCGCATTGTGTATCGGTCGCGCGCTAGCTATGCCGCCGAAGCATTACAAAGGTTTATGTGGATTTGCATGTTTGTTTGTTATCTGAATAAAAAATAATGGATGAATTTTCAGTATGAAGTCTTTGATTTTATTATTGTATGTATACCCAAATTGTTTTGGTGCTTCACTGTAAGTGGCCGAGTTTCACGCAACAAACTTGTTTAGAAATGGTATGAATATTATCATCAGTTTACTAGCTAGGCTAGTAGTACTAGGCTAGGATTACGGTCGAAGCGGCCGCCAACCAAAGCGGCCGCTAGTTCAATAACGGTAATTTGTATGGAACGCCGTGTGCGCTTTGATTGTCGTTGTTTTGTAATCTTTGATTGTCATTGTTTCGACAGGTTTTCTTTACCTCGGACGTAAATAACAATCTAAATTATTATGTAATTTATTCTCTTTTTTTACAGATTGAATGTGATACGTTCTTTTAAACGAAATGGCGAATCGATGATTACTTACTTTAACTGTTCTAAATGATATGTTTAATAAAGTCAATAAAATACATTGTGGTGTTTGTATTGTATATTAATATAATATATAATAAGCCAATTATTAAGAATAATGTATATATATTTTCAATAAATTATATCAAAATATATATATTTGTTATTGTATATTAATTAATTAGTAAAGTAACTACTGTAGTAGTGTTCGCAATCATAATAATTACAATAACATGATGACATCAATTCATTTATTTAATATCCTAAATTATTTTATACCTTCAGATATCTAAATATTGATCAATTTAAAATGAGTTTTAAATACTAAAATAAGATGCAAGTGTCTGTACGGTACGGTAATTAATTACGCGAATTTCTGCTAATAACTACACGGCCGGCTGTAGAAGGTCGCGTTTTCGTCCCCATGTTGCTTTATTGAAAACACAAACAATGTATTACAATGGAATAACACTTAATGTATAACACACCCTATTACTAATCAATAAAAAAACAAGATTCGATAGTACACATTGTAAATGAGATATAAAGATTCGGCAATACCGTACGTTAATTATTATTGCAATACTGTATGAAGATTCGATAGTATGTAGGCCTAAATGAGATATAAAGATTTGGCAATACCGTACGTAAATTAGTATTGCAATACTGTATAAAGATTCGATAGTAAAGTAAACGAGATATAAAGATTCGGCAATACCGTACGTAAATTTTTATTGCAATACTGTATGAAGATTCGATAGTAAAGTAAACGAGATATAAAGATTCGGCAATACCGTACGTAAATTAGTATTGCAATACTGTATAAAGATTCGATAGTAAAGTAAACGAGATTTAAAGATTCGGCAATACCGTACGTAAATTATTATTGCAATACTGTATGAAGATTCGATAGTAAAGTGAACGAGATATAAATATTCGGCAATACCGTACGTAAATTATTGCAATACTGTATGAAGATTCGATAGTAAAGTAAACGAGATATAAAGATTCGGCAATACCGTACGTAAATCATTATTGCAATACTGTATGAAGATTCGATAGTAAAGTAAACGAGATATAAAGATTCGGCAATACCGTACGTAAATTATTATTGCAATACTGTATGAAGATTCGATAGTATGTAAATGAGATATAAAGATTCGGCAATACCGTACGTAAATTATTGCAATACTGTATGAAGATTCGATAGTAAAGTAAACGAGATATAAAGATTCGGCAATACCGTACGTAAATTATTGCAATACTGTATGAAGATTCGATAGTATGTAAACGAGATATAAAGATTCGGCAATACCGTACGTAAATTATTGCAATACTGTACAGTATAAAGTTTCGATAGTATGTAAATGAGATATAAAGATTCGGCAATACCGTACGTAAATTATTAATGCAATACGTATGTATAAAGATTCGATAGGAGAGTGCCCGAGAAACGTCGGGTTAGTTCAACGTTATTTTTTCCCTTCACTGCCAATATTAAAAAAAAGAGATATAAATAAATAAATAGTAAATGAGATATAAAGGTTCAATAGTACGTAGATTATGATACAAACGTAAATTATTAATGATTCGATGGTATATGTAAATATATTTAGTTAGTTAACAGTATTAAAATACAAATAAAATATACATTAATTTTTATAGAAATATAAAGATTCGATAGTTCATGATTTGGCTTATATTTATTGGTTTGACCATACATACAGCTGCCATAGGCCATGGTGTTGACAACGACAATCAAAGATTAAAGCGCACATGGCGTTCCATATAAATGACGATATTAAACTGGCGGCCGCTTTGCTTGGCGGCCGCTTCAACCATACTCCCTAGGCTATAGCCTATAGGCTATAGCCTATAGGCCTAGTCGTAAAATGGTTCCGGACCAACTTTAGGCCTAGGCTAGTTAACTAGGCCTGGTGTCTTTACTATGTGGATTTTGGCGAAACATTGATGTAAGATTTATGATTTATAAAATGTAATACATTTTTCGATAGTGATAACTTGTTTTTATAGGCCTACCGGTGCCGTGTAAGTAACTTTTTTGTTGTTTGTTGATCTCACCGGGCGATATTTTCATATTGTGATGTCTTGCAAAAAATCGCGAATATCTCGACTTTCTTGCGCGAAACTACTCAAAACTCAAAAAGTGGGTTACTTTCATTTTACTATTACGATTTACATATTGCGATTTGAAAATCGTTCTTGGTACCATTGTAAAGCTAAAATCTTTATGATTATTTTAGTCTAAATTACATGTAAATCAGATCACATACATAGTTTCAATCAGCTTTAATAAGAACATCGAATTGGGCTATAAACGCTGGCGGTGGCAGTTTCTAACTGAAAAAACCTCTGGCAGTCAAAGTGTTAAACAGCCATATCTCCGCAACGGGTTTGACAATTGAAATGATATTGGTGTCAAATAGATCAGAGGGTACATATTTATATTCGCTCTAATAGAACTTTTTTCAAAAAAACGAACGGAAATGTAATTTCTCAATGTTTTGACCTTTGACCTCGGCTTACTATATCTCAATAACTACTGGTCAAAATTTCTTGAAATTTGTTTCAAATTGTTAAGAGCATACATATTTATATATACTCTAATTAAACATGTTCTTCCAAATCCACAGGAAATGTCATTTACTGACCTTTGACCTTTAATGTTTAAATATGTCTGTATCTCTGTAACCAAATGTCATAAAAAGTTCAACTTGGTGTCAAAATGTTCAAAATGTAAACATTTATATTAGCTCTAATAGAAGATGTTATCATATTTTTACTGGAAATGCCAGTTTGAGGTATGACCAGGATATACTGTTAAGCGTGCGTGTGTCATACTTATAATAATATACCTAAAATATAGATTTAGTGGACCAGAACTACATTCAATATCCTATTTAGCCTTTTACAATTTTCTTAAAACTTAATGTTTAATTTAATTTCAATATATAATTCCATCGCATGGTAGGCCTACACCGTAAGAGCAACAAAAAATTAGATAAAATAAGTTAAATAACATTTTAAAAAAAAACAAAGAAAATCAGGATCTTAAAGAAAGAAAAGAAGAATTAACCAATGCGATTTGATACTCATAAAACATATGACCTAATTATCAATTAATTGCTTGAAGTATGCTGAAAAAATAAAATGTTTGAAACAGTGAGGAAAAAGCGAAGAAAAGAAAAACATATGTTTAAAATATTAGAAATCTGAAAAGGATCAAAGACAAATTAATTACAAAGCTGATTTCTTTTCAAGAACATACTGTAGTGGAATATAAAAGGAAAAACAAACCAGTGAGCAGTCAAAATTACCTTCTTGGCTTGATGAGGCAATAACACATCCAGCTCATAACACTATACAACAAAATCTTTGAAACCAGAAGAAATTAAGAGAAGCAATGATAATTATACTTTAATCCACAAAAACATGACAAAACTGACATCAACCATTACCGACCAAACGAACATTATCACATGTACACAAATAATTTACAAAAGTAATCAAAAAACAAAATCAGAGACCGACTAGAAGTAAATAAACCAATATATAAGGCTTTATACAGTAGGACCATCTTATACAGTTTGTCAATCAACTAAAATAAAAAGGAAATGAATATCACCAAATCTTTGATTTAGAGATTATCAGAAAGCATTTGACTCAATAAAACAGGCATTACCATATTAGAGGGAAATATTATACCTCAACAAATATTGATTACGATCGTTCAAAGAGAAGTTAAGGAAGATTAGTAAGACAAGGCGACACTTAAGATCTTCACTGCACTGGAAGAGGTGTTTAATCAAAGAGCTAATCTAAAAAATAGAGTAAATATCACTTTAAAGACAAAATAAACAGTTAATTTATCCAAAATCACATTGACTTCCAGCCTATTTTTTGCTTTGAATTACAGTTTTTTTGGGTATGCACTATATCATTTTTTTTTCAATCCAATTTTGGTGAAACTGTTATGTGTGACATTAAAATTGCATATTCAACAAAAATATTTGTCAAAATTACTTTTGTCAGGGGGAAAATAAGTATATCTTTAATAGCATGTGATATTATTAGCAAATATTTCAAATGTAGTTTTAAAACTTTCGGATTCCCATTATAAACAATTGCCATAATTCTGATAACATTACAATACACCCATCCTCTGGGACTTATTTTCAAATGCAGCTAAAAACTTTCCAGTACAATTCCGGCCATTTTGATGTGTATAGATGCATGCAGTAGCATTGGAAAAGCGAGAGAGGGGGAGGTGGTTGGGTTGATGGAGAGACACATATTTTTTACATGTTTGTCTACACTATAAACTAGTTTAACAAAAAAGGTGTGATGTGCCCAAATATGGTAGTGATATGTCATTCATCGTGTCCATATATGGGCACATCACATTTTTTTGTCACATAAAAATGTTATAGTGTAGACAGAGTTTAACATTTGTGTAACATGTAACAAAAATATGTGTCTCTCCATCCACCCCAACCCCCTCCCCTCTCTCGATCTCTTTTTATAGATTATAAATTGCTAAATATATGCAAAACGATGGGTCATAGCTCAAAATGACATTTACAATTGAATTCTGACAAAATATTTTGTTAGAGCAAATATAAATGTGTATATTCTAAACAATTTGACACCAAACTGAACTTTTTAGGACAAATAGTTACCGAGATATTGACATATTCAAACATTAGAGGTCAAGGGTCAAAAAAGCTTAATTTATGGTAATTTTTTGAAAAAAGTTTCTATTAGACTAAATATTAGATTTATTTTCTTAACATTTTGAGCCCATTCTCAAATCTCTGAGATTGCGTGTTATTGAGATATTAGGCAATCAAGGTCAAAGGTCAAACTGAAAAATAAAGCCTTTGCGGCCATTTTTGTACAATTTTTTTTCATTATAGCGAATATAAATATATATCTTCCAAGCATTTTGAAAAAAAATAAATGTAAAATGTCCCTGCGTTGTCAAGATATGGCGATTTTTAGTTATATAATAGAAAAATATAAAAATTGAGGTCAGAGGTCACAGAGGTCAAATCAGATTTCCAGTAACTCTGTTTTGGCATCTCCACACTATACTCTACCAAACTGCTATATTGAAAAATTTGTATCCAGTCTGGTAACATCCCACCCCTTTTTCTCCCCTTAGGGACTGGACTATGGAGGGGGCAGGCTAAATGGTCGATTAAATGGTTTTTAAACGATGTTTATAAAAAACGTAACAGTCATTGAGTTGTTATTGGCCAGATATTAAAGAATGAAATATCTATATTTATATTAGCTTAATTAAATATACATTGGTATAAGTTATAATAATGAAAATCATCTTTATTTACGGGTGTGTAGAAAGCGACGACCTCGAATTGGACGACCCCAACGACCCGGGCGACCTCGAATTGGACGACCTAGAATTGGACGACCCATAACACGAAACCGACGACCCCTATAATAGCCTAGCCTAGCCTAGGCCTAAGTATGGTATAACATCCCGAAGCCGAACATAACCAAAGATCTTTAAACCATACCTTATATAATACTCGCAAGCAAGCAATTGATTGAAAAAATACAGAAATATCGCCATTTGATACTGAATGTGTCGACACGAACAAACGAACAGATATGGAACGCCAAGAGTGCATCATTAAAACTGCATTCGACTCGATTAGCACACGAAATATCATAAACATGGCAAACCAGGCCCCTTTTTCAGCGGCAGGTAAGGTTTGACCATGGAGGTACTCCATGGTTTGACCAGCTCCATGGTTTGACCATGGAGGTATAAAAATATTTTTATACCTCCATGGTTTGACCGTATAGGCCTACAATGCATGTGTGAAATGTAAAGCTTTCTTATGGCCCTCCCCATGCAGGATTAGGCCAAGTTGAGCCGCCGACAAGTTGAGGCGCCGCCAGAAAAACGTTATTTTCTATGAAACGCCAAATGCTTACTTTCGCCGGTGCTCGTTTCTATTTAATAGAAGTTCTATTTATATTAATTATTAGATATAACGATGTATATTCCAAAGTTTATATATCACGGTTTTTAGTATATATTATTAAATATTATAATTAAAGAGAAATAATTATGAATATCTGACTTGTAGATTCCAAAATATAAGGCCTAAAACATGACCGAAAATGATCGTTTTTAGCCAAAAATGACGTAAACATGTTGCCCCCTCAGGCGGAAGTTGAAGTACAATAATTGCATAAAATCACCGTTTTTTAGTAAAATATTTTGTGTATTAACATTGTAAAATTCAATAAAATATGATATTAAAAGATAGTAAATAAAAAATAATAATTATTTAACCTCATTCGAAGAATATCAATACTCTATTAGTCCTGAGAGACAACGTGATTTTACGTGGTAGGCATACACGCGAGAAAAATATTATGGAGTGCACTGCATTTTTACCTTGAAAGATTAAAAACAATTAAATTATTAAATATGACTACTTTCCTTTGCTGTTTCAAACCAACAAAATTGTAGTATGTAATTATTATTTATTTTCATGACACAATAAACCTAAAGACCATGAACTTATGTAGGGCCTACTAGGACACCATGACTCTATCACTACGCGAAATGTCGTAAAAGACGCACTGGCCGTTTCATAGAGATTACCGGCGGCTCAACTTGTCGGCGGCCCAACCGGTCATCCCCCCATGCACATGTTACGCTGCTTGGTAGGCCTATAGTGTTCGTTATAAGAAGACGAGATGTAATTATACGTCCATGGTTTAACCATGTATTGTATAATATTTATTTCTTTTTAATTTATTTTTAATATGTCGAATGCAGTTTTAATGATGCACTCTTGGCGTTCCATATCTTTTCGTTTGTTCGTGTCGACGACACAATCAGTATCAAATGGCGATATTTCTGTATTTTTTCAATCAATTACTTGCTTGCGAGTATTATAAAATAAGGTATAGTTTAAAGATCTTTGGCTATGTTCGGCTTTGGGATGTTATACCACACTTAGGCCTAGGCTAGGCTAGGCTATAGGGGTCGTCGGTTTTGTGTTTATGGGTCGTTCAATTCGAGGTCGTTTAATTCGAGGTCGCCCGGGTCGTTGGGGTCGTCCAATTCGAGGTCGTCGCTTTCTACACACCCCTTTATTTACAACTGTATACAAATTACATTATTTTCTTCGCGCAAAGTCCGACTTGAGCTACAGTACGTCACGCCATAGCGACAATGGGAGATGCGGCAATTCACCACGCGATGGAATGTTTAGGGGGCCTAGCGCTTTCTTGTCACGCTATGAAGTGCGTGGTTCGTGGCGATCATACTTTGTTGGGGGCCTAGAAAATATAAAAGTTACCGTACCGCCATGGTTCCTAAATATATTTTGAAGATTTTATTTGTTGTTAATCAAATATACTTCACTGTTAAATTAATACTGATCTTGTTCTAATAATTAACGATTAAAATTATTTTTCATGTATATAGTCCTGATGCGTAAAAAGTGTTGTAAGAAATGGAAAGTGATATCAATGCGCAAAATTTCGTCTGCTCCTCAAATACTCTCTTGTCATTGGCCAATGTATAGCCTTTGTTACCCAGACGTGTGCAACTCGACTAAAAGCTCGACTTCATTAAGTCGAACTGCAAACTTCGACTACTTCGTTTTTTTAATCGAATTTGAAGTAATAGCTCGAACTACGACTTTTTCAAGTCGAACTTCGAACTACGACTAAAGTCCGGTTTAAGAATACGGGCGTTAGTCTCATGCAGGGAGTTAATTGAAATTAAGTTTAACATTACATTATGTATGCAGTCAGTAAAATTCATTGCAACACAAATAAATACAGAATATTTTACACTATATTTTAAATTCTTGCAAGTTTGTATACCATCCGTAATCTGAAGTTCAAAAGGCAAGTCCACTGTTATTAATTTACGAATTTGAAAGTATTGCTAGAACATTTTGAATTTTGAAAACGGTGGTACGTCTGTAATATGCAAATATTTAAATATTAATATTATTTCAATTAATTACTTCACAGTAAAAAAATGTTTCCTTTTACAGTAGTAGCGTTTTTTTTACTGAAATACAATGCAAATACACAAAACAAATAAGATATAAAATGTGACGCTTTTACGTACCTAGACTGTGTACATACATGAAATTAGGAAGCTTATGGAAGAATTATAAATTACTTCTTGGGCTTTACATTAACACGTATTTAATTGTAGGATTTTTATTAAAACATACCGTAAACAAAAATCAAAAACTAATATAAAGCTATACGGGGACAAACTTTTAAGGCTTGTAACATTTTATAACAATTACTTTACTACTATACTGATCAATAAACTGGAAATAGACTCATGTGGTCCAACGTTGACAATCCCGAATACGATGATAAAATGTTACTTGTACAAGGTACAGTATCCTTCATGTACACTGATGTAAGCACTGCAAAGTAAAATTAAAATGCATAACATACTTTTTGATTACAAATTAGGAAATCCATATTAAACAAAATCAAATCAAGTCAAACAGTAGCCGTAATTATAATTAAGATTCTGTACCAACGATAAGCTGGTAATTATTCGGCGGATTAGTAGAATAATGAAGAATATTACATTCAAACCTACAACATGGGATTGTGTAGGGACTTCAGTCGTAGTTCGACCTAAAACTTTAAAAATGACGTCATTTTAATTCATAAACCGAACTTCAACTAAATCGCCAACTAAATCAGGCCAACCTCGACTAAATCGAGACGGATTTTGATCGATTTTTTTAGTCCTGGAGGGGGCAGACTAAATGGTCGACTAAATGGTTTTTAAACGATGTTTATAAAAAAACGTAACAGTCATTGAGTTGTTAAATTGGCCAGATATTGAAGAATGAAATATCTATATTTATATTAGCTTAATTAAATATACATTGGTATAAATTATAATAATGAAAATCATCTTTATTTACAACTGTATACAAATTACATTATTTTCTTCACGCAAGTCCGACTTGAGCCACGTCACACGCCATAGCGACAATGGGAGATGCGGCAATTCACCACGCGATGGAATGTTTAGGGGGCCTAGCGCTTTCTTGTCACGCTATGAAGTGCGTGGTTCGTGGCGATCATACTTTGTTGGGGGCCTAGAAAATTTAAAAGTTACCGTACCGCCATGGTTCCTAAATATATTTTTAAGATTTTATTTGTTGTTAATCAAATATACTTCACTGTTAAATTAATACTGATATTGTTCTAATAATTAACGATTAAAATTGTTTTTCATGTATATAGTCCTGATGCGTAAAAAGTGTTGTAAGAAATGGAAAGTGATATCAATGCGCAAAATTTCGTCTGCTCCTCAAATACTCTCTTGTCATTGGCCAATGTATAGCCTTTGTTACCCAGACGTGTGCAACTCGACTAAAAGCTCGACTTCATTAATAGGCCTTACGGTGAAGATGAAAACATTTTTTCTTGTTCCTCATTAAGCATAATAAGTGAACTCTCTTGATTCATATACATAAAAATAAATTAATCACGTATTAAAAAGTTCCACGAAAATTTTCCTGACATTTTAAAGAAATCTTGATTTTAAAAGTATAAAAGAATATATTTTCGCAGTTGCCATTTTGTATCACATGACATCAGTTAAACCAATCATACGCGACGTTTAGGCAGCAGACGTCAAAATCAGCACGATGTAAACACGAAATGGCGTCCGACGAGGAAAGATCTTCTCGCTCAGACCATGGAGGTCTTTTTTATACCTCCATGCTCAGACAAAGTAAAGTTGAAATGTTTTTTCCAAATTTACAAGCATTCAATTAATTCAAATGAAATTATCAGTCCAATTACTGAGATTCGATGGAATAAAGTGTTGCTCTGTTCAAAGAGTTGGATAAAATTAGATGGAGACGGCAAGGAAATCGCCATACATTTGACGGAGCTTGGTATGTCTGATGAAGGTAAATCGTTTGACGATGTCGTACGCGAGCATCCAGGCTTAGGTTTTCATGCTACCTGTTACAGGCGATATACTGATACATCTCGACTAAAAAAGGTAATATTTGGTTTATTATTATCAGAATACTCTAAGAGTTAACTATATAGTTAAATGATACAGTATATAGGGTGCTACTGCACTTACTTATAGATCTATATTGTGCCCTTAGTTTCTGTGCTTGGTTGTTGATTGGGCTTTCTACTAGTACCAGTACTACTACGTAGGCCTAGGCCCTAGGCCTAGGGGATTACGGTCGAAGCGGCCGCCAACCAAAGCGGCCGCTAGTTCAATAACGGTAATTTGTATGGAACGCCGTGTGCGCTTTGATTGTCGTTGTTTTGTAATCTTTGATTGTCATTGTTTCGACAGGTTTTCTTTACCTCGGACGTAAATAACAATCTAAATTATTATGTAATTTATTCTCTTTTTTTACAGATTGAATGTGATACGTTCTTTTAAACGAAATGGCGAATCGATGATTACTTACTTTAACTGTTCTAAATGATATGTTTAATAAAGTCAATAAAATACATTGTGGTGTTTGTATTGTATATTAATATAATATATAATAAGCCAATTATTAAGAATAATGTATATATATTTTCAATAAATTATATCAAAATATATATATTTGTTATTGTATATTAATTAATTAGTAAAGTAACTACTGTAGTAGTGTTCGCAATCATAATAATTACAATAACATGATGACATCAATTCATTTATTTAATATCCTAAATTATTTTATACCTTCAGATATCTAAATATTGATCAATTTAAAATGAGTTTTAAATACTAAAATAAGATGCAAGTGTCTGTACGGTACGGTAATTAATTACGCGAATTTCTGCTAATAACTACACGGCCGGCTGTAGAAGGTCGCGTTTTCGTCCCCATGTTGCTTTATTGAAAACACAAACAATGTATTACAATGGAATAACACTTAATGTATAACACACCCTATTACTAATCAATAAAAAAACAAGATTCGATAGTACACATTGTAAATGAGATATAAAGATTCGGCAATACCGTACGTTAATTATTATTGCAATACTGTATGAAGATTCGATAGTATGTAGGCCTAAATGAGATATAAAGATTTGGCAATACCGTACGTAAATTGGTATTGCAATACTGTATAAAGATTCGATAGTAAAGTAAACGAGATATAAAGATTCGGCAATACCGTACGTAAATTTTTATTGCAATACTGTATGAAGATTCGATAGTAAAGTAAACGAGATATAAAGATTCGGCAATACCGTACGTAAATTAGTATTGCAATACTGTATAAAGATTCGATAGTAAAGTAAACGAGATTTAAAGATTCGGCAATACCGTACGTAAATTATTATTGCAATACTGTATGAAGATTCGATAGTAAAGTGAACGAGATATAAATATTCGGCAATACCGTACGTAAATTATTGCAATACTGTATGAAGATTCGATAGTAAAGTAAACGAGATATAAAGATTCGGCAATACCGTACGTAAATCATTATTGCAATACTGTATGAAGATTCGATAGTAAAGTAAACGAGATATAAAGATTCGGCAATACCGTACGTAAATTATTATTGCAATACTGTATGAAGATTCGATAGTATGTAAATGAGATATAAAGATTCGGCAATACCGTACGTAAATTATTGCAATACTGTATGAAGATTCGATAGTAAAGTAAACGAGATATAAAGATTCGGCAATACCGTACGTAAATTATTGCAATACTGTATGAAGATTCGATAGTATGTAAACGAGATATAAAGATTCGGCAATACCGTACGTAAATTATTGCAATACTGTACAGTATAAAGTTTCGATAGTATGTAAATGAGATATAAAGATTCGGCAATACCGTACGTAAATTATTAATGCAATACGTATGTATAAAGATTCGATAGGAGAGTGCCCGAGAAACGTCGGGTTAGTTCAACGTTATTTTTTCCCTTCACTGCCAATATTAAAAAAAAGAGATATAAATAAATAAATAGTAAATGAGATATAAAGGTTCAATAGTACGTAGATTATGATACAAACGTAAATTATTAATGATTCGATGGTATATGTAAATATATTTAGTTAGTTAACAGTATTAAAATACAAATAAAATATACATTAATTTTTATAGAAATATAAAGATTCGATAGTTCATGATTTGGCTTATATTTATTGGTTTGACCATACATACAGCTGCCATAGGCCATGGTGTTGACAACGACAATCAAAGATTAAAGCGCACATGGCGTTCCATATAAATGACGATATTAAACTGGCGGCCGCTTTGCTTGGCGGCCGCTTCGACCATACTCCGGCCTAGGCCATATTATATTATACAGTATATATTATTCAGTAGGCTACAAAATTAATTTTAGTTAAATACCAATATAGGCTCTATATAAGACAAAATAAAATGCTGTATAAATTAATTATACGTTGAAATTGATGTTTAGGCTGAAACAAGAGTTGCCAAAAAGAGATCCCAAGCAGGAGACAGTGAGAGCCCATATGAGCCACCAGTTAAGAGGGCCAAGCATTTTTTGAGAAGTAGTTCAGCCACAGCAATGGTTCAAAAAGCCACAATTTTGCCAAAGAAATGTATCATTTGTAAATTGCAAGACAAATTAGTGACGATCCAAGGCAAAAGAGGTCATGATAAATTAAGAAAGGCTTTAACAGATGATGCAGGTAATTATTTGAAGAAAAAAAATTCACTTGTTATTGTTGTTTCTCCTATCCTTGAAATTTGTAAACATATGGTTAATTAATCAATCTGCTTTCTAATCCCCATCCTATAATGAGTTTTGCAGGCTCAACTGATGTAATCCAATTAGAAAACCTTCCTACTGTACAGCATAATGAGGTGTTCCAGGACATTTCTTCCATGTGAACCTTTGCTATATAGTGTAATCATGGAGCTATACATTTTATATCTCCATGCTGTAGTTATGCATAACAAAATATCATTTCAATCATTTAGGAATTACACACTATTGCTTTTGTTGATTTGATTTATGACAGGAATGTTGCGAAAAGCTGCAGAAATGAGAGAGGACGAAAGTATTTTAAAAGACATTCGAGGCAAAAGCTGTGCTTGTATTGAAGTGCGATATCATGACCAATGTTACAAAAACTACACCAAAATAGTTGTTAATTCACGTAAACGACATGATTCTGGAAAGTGAGTAAAACGTAACTTTCTAAAACTCTGTTGGTTTTTTAAATTTACATTTTAAATTTTTTTTTTATTTGCTTCAGTCTAAATGTTGAATTTTTAAACACCAAAATCTATAAAATATTAAAATATATTTTAATAATACAGTATTTATTATTATTTACAGGGAATTGGAAAGTGTTTTTTTAACATATAAGCAAAGCTATAAGGTATTTTGCAGAGATGTAATTGATAAACGGTTACAGTATGGACAGGAGATACTAAGACTCGCAAAACTCCAAAAGCTTTTCATGAAATCAATTGAAAAAAACAGAAAAAGTTTACTTGTCAACTATAAGGTAGGCTGTCAATCCCTTCTTAAAAACGATGAAATAATTTTGTAATATTTTTGAGATCCAGTTACTGTAATAATTTCTTCATTTTATCTGTGTTACAATTAATTATAATCAATTAATGTGTTATTTATAGATCAGACGTGTTGAAGAAGAAGCTCAGGATGGATTATCCTAACCTAATTTTTCATTCACCCACAAGAAGGTTAGTTGCTTAGTGTGTTTATATTAAATGATTATTTCACCAGGGATAATTTAAAAAAAAAAATCTTTTTGTGGATTGGTCAAACTAAATATTTTATTTATTTTTTCTTAATTAGAAATGAATCAGTTCTGGTGTACTTTAGCAATGTATCCCCAGGATTTGTGGCTGATCCATTTTTGTCATCAGGAAAAAGTACAACGGAGACAGATGAATCATCAAAGTATGACATAGATATTCCAACTACTTCTACAACACACGAAATCTCCACTGATGGTGACAATAGAGACAAACTAAGGACTCTATATTTTGCAGGTACGGTTAAAATACAATAACTTGTATATATTGGTTTATTTTTAAATAACAACAATAAATGTTATTGCATAATTAAGGAAATGCTGTGGATCAAAGAGGTGAAAGCTGTATGCACTCAAAAAACAAAACTGTTATGATAGTAAGTGGTGTCGATCATAAATGCTGTACACAATACAGTATATGCTTTATATAAATTTATTATTACTATGTTTCATTCACCCAATGCTATAAAATGTACTTGCAGGTACGATAGTAAATAATGCCATCAAATCAAACAAAGGTATGCAGAGTGAATGGCCTCCAAGAGCAGCGGACATTAATGATGTTGACATATCTGAAATTGTGCCATATGAGTTGTTTAATCTAATCGCAAAGTGTGTTGGTGCTGCAGAAGATACTATACAAACCTCATTTTCAGATGTTACTGAAGAAACTCGAACGAAAATTTTATCGATATGCCAGGACATCCTGTACCTTGCTTGGAAAGGAAGAAGGCAGACTCCAAAGTCACTTGCTCTAGGATTAACTGTTCGAGTGTGAATGAGATGAGTGTGAAAACAGGACAAGAGAAGAAGAAGAAGAAAAAGAAGACACACCAGACTATGGCATTGAAGATGATGAATTAGACTATGGTGAATTAGACTATGAGGAAGATGAATATGAAATATAGTTTATACGGTTTTGAATGCAACAAAATCATCATAAAAAGTAACTGTAATGTAATAGGCCTACACTATAACCAATGTGAAACACTAACCATGGTTATGCAAACAGAAACTGTGAGCATGTGAATAAAAAAAAAGATTTAAAAAAAATGAAAACAAAATGGAAACCATGAGAATATAAATAAATAATATAACCATGAGAATATAATAATAAAAACTGTAACCATGAGAATGTAAATAAATAATGTAACCACGAGAATATAATAATAAAAACTGTAACCATGAGAATATAAATAAATAATTTAACCATGAGAATATAATAATAAAAACTGTAACCATGAGAATATAAAGAAAAATAGTAACTATGAGAATATAAAGAAATTGTGTAACCATTAAAAGAAATTGTGTAACCATGAGAATATAAAGAAAAATATTAACCATGAGAATAAATACAATTACATTGAAACAAAACAAATATTTGATGTTTGTATTTTATTTAATAATTTAAATTTACTATTGCATTGGTGTTTATTACTAGGAATATGTGTTCTATATGTTTCACAGTTAAATCATATCAGTCACTCTGTACAACCTACGGTATAAACTTCGCATAATATTGCTGCTGTATTTCTACTGCTATTACGGTAATAGCCTACCTGTCGGGAGAAACCATTATACGAACAGTTGAAGCCATTTGTAATTATAAATGTTTTAATGTCGGGGGATAATTATTAACTCTAAATTTTAATTTTAGAGTTAATATAAATTTGTATTCACCAAATTTATTTAAAAAAATAAAGAATAAATCTATTTTGATAATAAATAACTTGCCTATATATTTCTTATAAACCGTGATAATAATAGTACAGTCTAGTTATAGTGCGCCACCAGTTGTTTCAGCCTCGCTATTTCGTAAGAAATCGTTGGCATATTTACCAATTTTAACGGTAATTTTCCACCAAACGCCAGGTATTTTTTTGTGGAACTTTTACTTTTTGTACTATTAGTATTTATTTAGAACAGTATATGTGGTAAAAAAGTATTATGCTTGA
This sequence comes from Antedon mediterranea, assembly GCF_964355755.1. Lineage (NCBI taxonomy): Eukaryota > Metazoa > Echinodermata > Crinoidea > Comatulida > Antedonidae > Antedon > Antedon mediterranea. Next base: position 10,951,574 of record NC_092676.1, on the reverse strand, counting down.
TGAGGAACGGGATTGCTTTTCCAGGCATCATTTCAGCTTCGCCGTAAGGCCTATAATAGTCCAGATCCCTATGTCAAAAAAAGTGCCTTCGTGTGCAGATCATGGGGAAAGTGTAAACATTGTGTTTTATGAATATTTGAATCATGCTGGTTATAAAAACCCATGTTGTCAAATTTCTAAAATTCATCTTTGACCTCTGACCTCAATTTGAATGTTTTGACCCATTGAAAACAAAATGATCATATCTTTGCAACGCTTAGATTAAATGAAATAATTTTAGTGTCAAATTATTTGGGAGATGCATATTAATATTCGTTTTAATGGAAAAGTTTGTCCAAAAATGGCTGGAAGTATGATTTTTGGCATATTTGACCTTTGACCTACATATCATATAACTCCGTAACTAATAGTTGGACAAACTTTAAATAGGGCTCAAATTAATCTAAAGGTATATGTTTCTATTCAGTCTAATAAGAACTTTTACAAGAAAATGACCCGAAATATTTTTATTGACCTTTGACCTGTACTGGTAGTACATATTTCTATAATCTCAAAAACTATTGGCCGTAAAATGGTTGTTTTTGTGAAATGGTTCGAACAATTTACATTATGTTGTATAATAACAATATTTTATAGAAATGTAAAAGAATTCTATTTATGATCACTAACTTTATAATTTATTAACATCACTCGCATTTGTTACAATATTAAAATGTGTTATATTTGCTGATTTTAAGCACTTCACATGAATTTATCAGAATTATGTGTATTTAATATAAAGTTTATTTTTTTTTATATAAAGAAAATTTAATTGTCTATCAAATAAGACTATTTTCAAATTATTATGGTTAAAACTTATTTAGATACAGGCAAAAAAGTGTATTTTTACTTGTGTGAACAGCGCCCTCAATCTTCATTTTTTCCCAAAAAATACCACATTTTTATGTGTTTTCCTGAACTAAACAGGTTATAACTTTGTTTTAAAGACTTTTTACAGTAACCTGTAATGTACATACCTCTTTTATAACGTACTAGGTCAGTTTCTGAAAAAATTGAGAAAAATATTCGATAGCTTGATATTTTTGTTGAGGTTATTACATGATACACACACAATTTTTTTTTTTATTTTGAGCTAAAAGTCCATCTTTTTGGTTTAATAAAAGCTATCTAGCAGATATTAATACACAAAATTCATATTTTATTGGATAGATATTGTGATTATCTTTCCAATAAAATATGCTGTTTGTGTAAGAATGGCTGTACAAGATTGTTTGTACTGGACCAAAAAGATGGATTTTTAGCACAAAATCAAAATATTTTTAGCATGCACCATGTGTAATAACCTCAGGAAAAATATCAAGCTATAAAAATATTGTTTTCATTTTATCTCAGAAACTTACTTAATATATGGTAGAAGGTGTATGTAAGTTACACGTCACTGACAACAAATCTTTTAAAAAGTTACAACCAGCTAAGTTTATGAAACCACATAAAAATGTGGTATTTTTTGAGAAAAAATGAAGATTGAGGGCGCTGTTCACATAAGTAAAAATACACTTTTTTGCCTGTATCTAATTAAGTTTTAGCCATAATAATTTGAAAATAGTCTTATTTGATAGATAATTAAATTTTCTTTATATAAAAAAAAAACAACTTTATATTAAATACACATATTTTCTGATAAATTCATGTGAAGTGCTTAAAATCAGCAAATATGACACATTTTAATATTATAACAAATGCTAGTGATGTTAATAAATTACAAAGTTAGTGATCATAAATAAAATTCTTTTACATTTCTATAAAATGTTGTTATTATAAAACATATAAATGTAAATTTTTCGAACCATTTCACAAAAACAACCATTTTACGGCCAATAGTTTTTGAGATTATAGAAATGTGTACTACCAGTACAGGTCAAAGGTCAATAAAAATATTTCGGGTCATTTTCTTGTAAAAGTTCTTATTAGACTGAATAGAAACATATACCTTCAGATTAATTTGAGCCCTATTTGAAGTTTGTCCAACTATTAGTTATGGAGTTATATGATATGTAGGTCAAAGGTCAAATATGCCAAAAATCATACTTCCAGCCATTTTTGGACAAACTTTTTCATTAGAACGAATATTAATATGCATCTCCCAAATAATTTGACAATAAAATTATTTCATTTAATGTAAGCGTTGCAAAGATATGATCATTTTGTTTTCAATGGGTCAAAACATTCAAATTGAGGTCAGAGGTCAAAGAAAAATTTTAGAAATTTGACAACATGGGTTTTTATAACCAACATGATTCAAATATTCATAAAACACAATGTTTACACTTTCCCCATGATCTGCACACGAAAATACATAGGGATCTGGACTATAAGTCGAACTGCAAACTTCGACTACTTCGTTTTTTAATCGAATTTGAAGTAATAGCTCGAACTACGACTTTTCCAAGTCGAACTTCGAACTACGACTAAAGTCCGGTTTAAGAATACGGGCGTACGTGTCCGGTCGTCTTTATTATTAAGGTGTGCCTTTTGCCTTACTGGTGTAGGCCTGTTAGTATTAGGCCTATGCGTTTTAGCCTAGCTAGGCCTAGGATTGTTTGGTCGTTTTTTGACAATTAACACTACAGTAGGTGTGTTTATAAAATCCATATGAATATAATATTTAATATTATTATTAAAAATCAAATGTTACTGTTTTAATAAATGTGAATGAAATTTAAGAGCCATTGTCTGTAAAAATCAAAGATTTGGTGGCAGATGTAAAAAAAATGGATTTCTCTCAAATTTTTACCATGAATAGACATTTCAATAAAAAGCATATCTACAACATTCACTTTAATTTTTAGCCTCCGTTGCCATGACAACGGTCAATTATCAAAATGTTGATGTTTTTGCCATTTTTCACAGATTTTCTATAGTGAAAAAGTACAAACTTGTATACTTATTTTAACCAAAATTACTTACAGTATACAGTTTTTTTTTATAGCAGTATAAACAACATGTATTGAGTTCCATTTAATGTAGAAAAAAAAAATTTACAAAATGGAGTTTGGTTGATACCATTATTTTAAAAAGGGGTGTTTTTAAAAAATATTTTTTTTTAAAAAGTATACCTCATAAACGTACCTATAACTTCCAAAGTGGTGTTTTTATATCAATGAGGTTTTATAATTTGATAGTCAATAGGTTTTTCAACAATAATCACGAAAAAAATACTGGGGCAAATTTCATACATAGGTTTTGTGTTGCCAGGAAAATACGAAAAATACAAAAAAATACACACAAAAAATCAACAAACAAAACACATGAAACACAATTTAAATATGGCTAATCCAATAATAAAATGTATATGTGGCTTGTCATAATGCTACTAGAGTCATAGGAATAGTTTAGATAAAACAGGAGAATGTGTTGCCAGGTTTATTTCAATTAATTGCCAGAAAAACAGTATTTGCATTGAAATATTTAGTTGATGGAAAATAATGTTAAACTTGAAATAATTGCGTCAATGGTTTTTATACATTTTTACATCTATTTTGAGATACAGAGGGACCTCCCAAAAAATCTGACCTTGTAAGTAGGTCATTTGAGGTCAAAAGGGGTCAGAATGCAAAACAGGACAGGTCCCCACTTTACTACAACTATTAATGTTTGATCAACATTTACAAGATAGTTCATAATAATTCTCAACAATTTTTATTTTTTACCTATAGTGTTACCTTAGCAACCATTTCTATGTGTAACTAAGGAAAGTATTTTTTTTTTAAAAACATTCTAATAATCTTAAAGTGATGAAAACTTGACCTTGTAAATTCATTCATTCTTAGGTCAAATGAGGTCAACATTTTACCATAGTAACTGTTTCTATGCGAAAATATTTAAAAAATAAGGGGTTTTTCATAAATACAAAACATTTTTTCTACATAGTTTTACATTTCTACTTTTTGTCAAATTTACTTTAAATACTGAATCCTAATAATCTCAGAAAGAAAGTCTTGACAAATCTGAATAAACGTAAAAAATTGACCTTTAGTGTTATCTTAAACCTGTTTATGTAACTAAGGATAATTTTTTTTAAATAAAATATGCAGTTTTCATGAAAAAAAAAATTATATTTTACACATTTTACCTATAGTGTATTGTAGCAACTGTTTCTATACGTAACTAAGTATATATAATATTTTTAATATTGGGTTTCATGACTATAAACAATTGATTACATAGCTTCACGACTTTTTCCCAAATTTACTTATCTAATGAATCCCAGAAAATGTCTGACCTTGTGAAAGGGTCATTTGTTGGGTCAAATTATGTCAAAATGTATTATTTATGTTATCTTAGAACCTGTTTCTATGCGTAACTAAGGATAATTGTTTTCTTAAATACAGTTGAACCTCCCGTAAGCGGCCACCCTCAGGACCTGGAAAAGTGGCCGCTTACGGGCGGTGACCACTTACGGGAGGTTCTGCCGATAAAGGGCCAAAATCACGTATTGTGGCTATACACGATATTCTTAACGAAACGAGCCTCTCAATTTTCCAGCTAATTGTATTATTATTTTTAATCAGGTGGTTTAGTATTTTTTAGCATTTTCAGACACATTTTAAAAGCTTTTATCATATGAAAAATGGTCGGTCAAAATCTGTGTAGTTTTCTCATCTCTTCACAGTAATGTTTTTAAAACCACTTCGAAATAAAGCTAATATATAAAGAAACATGGACCTCTAATTCATAGGTCCATGCAATAAGTATCATATTTTTCGGGTGGCCGCTTACGGGAGGTCATTTATCATACAAAAAATCTCATTTTTAGTATAAAGAGGTGCCCGAAGCTGCTTACGGGAGGTGGCCGCTTACGGTAGGTACCAAATGCACTAATAGGAAGAACAAACAGGCTTTTCAAAGTGCGTCCGTTAATTGAGGTGGCCGCTTACTGTAAATAAAATATGGGGTTTTCATGAATAAAAATAATCACAGAAGAGAGTCCTTATGAATATGACCTTGTAAAACTAAAATTTGTATAAGGTAAGTATGAAAAATCTAAAGAATATCTCAATTTTAGTTACCATAGTAACTGTTGCTATGCATAACTAAGGAAAATTAAATAATTATCAGATAATTATTAATTAATAAATAATACTGAATCCAACCATCACATGGTGGGTGGGTGTGGGTGGTAGTCGAAAGTGGTGGTGGATGGGCATGTGGGATCTGCTTAGGTTAGCAAATAAAAGAAGTAAAAAAATGAAAGAGGAGCTTCAAAATAAGAGAGGAGTAATCTGTTGCAAAGATTAAAATTCACAACGATCTGATAATTTATTCAAATTTCCAGAGGATATAACCTATAAAATGACATTAAAACTGGAAATTACAGAATCTATAATTAAAAATATTATTATTTTTTTCTCACAACACAACTAGAACTATATAAAACATTAAGAATTTTTCTGACCAATGAGTTTCAAATCAGATAATCAAAGAAAATAAAATGTTTTTACTAATATACCATTTTTTAAAAATAAAAATGCCTATGTTTCTGGCAACACTGCTTGTAGATTTTTAAATTACCCCAGTATTTTATTTTAGAAATCAATTATTAAACAATAGAACTACCTGTTTGTAATAAATCAGCTGAAAAATACACCTCTTTGGGCGTTATGGTGAAGTAAAGTTTAGTTGCATTTAACAATTTAAAAAAAGTGAAAAACACCCTTTTCTAAATAAATGGTATCTCCCAAAGTATGAAATAAAAAAAAAAAAAAAAATATGAAACAGGTACACAATACATTGTTATTATGCATACACTAATTATTTTTTATAATTAAATGAACAAAACAAAAATATCATTCATCAAAGTAGTACCAATATCCATTTTAAAAAACCTTAAAAAAGGACAAAATTTGTCAAAAACACAAATTTGGCCGTTGCCATGGAAATATATGTGTGAAATAAAAAATACTTCATATTTGATTTCTCTCAAGACATATATAGCCATGTGCAAAATTTGAAAGAAATCCATTTTTTTGAGTCTGCCACTCTTTTTGATATTTCTTTGATTCTTACAGACAATGGCTCTTAAGGGGTATTCACAAATGAGTTAAGGGATTCACTTACCTAAGGAAAACACTTAATGTAAGGGTAAGGGTCATTGCGTTCTTAACTTGAATTTTCATATAAGTAGTTGAACAAAAGGAAAACATGTAACAAGAATCATGAAAAAATTATTTTTTATGTAACAAATTTAATGACAAATACATTTTATAACAAATTTAATGATAAAATTAAATTTATGTAAAAAAGATTCTTGATAAATTATTTTTTATGTAACGAATTTCATGACAATTTTTGTTTCTTGTGTAACATGTTTCTGAATCTGAAATTAATCGACATACTAAATGAAGAAGAAATCTAAAATCACCATTAAATTTATAAACAAATAATAATATTTAAAATTAGTATAATTATTTCAATACAAAAAGTATAAATAAATTCAATTATTTACACCAAAAAAATGCATAAATGATATTTACAAAATAATTACAATTAAAATTACGGTTAAAAATAAATTCTTTTATTTACAAGAATATTACACAAACAAGACTTAACAACTTAAACAAACTACTGAGCAAATGGACTGAATTACAAAATATTTTTTATCAACAACATAATTTTTTATGTTACATACGTTTGATAAAATCAATTGATGCAACTAATTCTTTGCAAAATAATTTTCTGTTACAAACTTCTTGTAAAAAATAAATTTATGTAACGAATTTCTTTACAAAATTATTTTCATGTAACAAATTTATCTACACAAATATGTTTATGAAACAAGCTTCTTAACAAATTTATCTTATGTAACAAATTTCTTTACAAATTTATTTTTATGTAAAAAATGTCCTTGAAAATATATCTAACATGATATAAATTAAATTTAGAATATGTTTTATTAACATAATGACAGGTAAACAAAATTAAAACACTGAATCATTATTATTTTTTTTTTTATATATAGCTGTTTTATTCGTATGTATTTTTTTTTCACAATCATAAATGAACAACAAACCTAATTACGGCCTAAATTAAATAAATGTACAAAGTAAATTCAGTATAATATAATATATTTATTTTTGACAACTATCTCGACAAAATTTAATTATGTTATACGGTATTTACTCTATTCTGTGTCATCCTTTGTAAATGTCATTAGCTTCTGTCGAAACAATGGGTTTCTTTTCTTTGATCATGTGGATTTCTAATTTCAATCCATTTCTATATGTCTAATATGCAATCATTAATTTCCGTTCGCTCTTTTTTTGTTTATAAAATCTCTCACTATACTAAGGATTAAAAATTACAATCGGCTCCGTATATTCACATTTTTTGACCAAATTAAATGTTAATGTTGTAACTTTCTAAACACAAATAAATCACATAAATGATAAAAACACATTTCCTGACAAAATTAGTTTCTATGTTACAACTTCTTTTAAGTTGTAACTTTCTTGACCATTACATCCATTATCATTTGTTTGTCGAGCGTTATGGTTGATTTAGAGGAAGTGGTTTTAGCATACATTGAATATAAATTGACGGGGTTAGTTGTTTTGGATTCACCCATCCTCCAGAGTACTATTTGTGCTTGTAAAGAGTTGGAAAACAATTTTAATGTGTTAGAATTGTGTAAAGATATTTCTTCGGAAGCGCTGTATTATGTATTAGAACAAATGATGAGCGATAGAAAAATAAATGTCGGCATACTTGTGACAGGACTCGTTGTATGTACATGTGTTGCGACACAATTTGACACTGAATTGCAGTTAGAAAATGTAAAACGTGTCTCCTGTGGATTTTTTAAGGAAAAGTTTTCGTTATTTGAACTTCGTACTGACGACGAATCGGTTAGTATGTTTCGTTTTTTGTTCGTGGGTAGTTTAACAAATATTCTTAAATTATTCATTTTATTTATAATGCGCGTGTTTCGTTTACTAATTTTTTTTATTTTTTTATCTTTTATTTTCGTTCAGAATTTGTTTCTGTGTAGGAAGGGAGATGTTTTTTTCAGAGTAGTAGCATTCTTAGTGACTGGTATCTGGTGTTAACGCTTGTTTTTCGTTGAATGTCTTCAGATGTTTCCTCTAGTCATCAAAACAAATTATTATGAACACCATATTGTATTGATCTCTCTAATTAATTTTAGATGTGTTATCATTTATCTAAAATGTATATTTCTCAATAATAACCATTTACTTTATAAATTTGGTAAAAATACATTTATAATATGCCTTCTTATTGAAAGTGTCGTTATACATACCGTGCGTCTCAAATTTGTCTTCTTTTTTGTGCGTTTTTTTAGCAGTACGTATTGTGTCTTTCTTAAAAGATTTAAAATTGAAAACACGTAGAAAATGAAATTCATTTTGAAATAAAGAAATTGTATTTAAATTTAATAAGTCTATGCTTTATACATTTTGTATGTTTATTTTTGTAATATCACTTATTATATATAAAATATAACTACTGTTAAAAATACTACTGTTTAAAATAAAAAAAAAAGGAAACAGAATATTTTTTAATCACAATCATTTATTATGTGTTTTTGCAATTACATTTAACAAATTCAAAAACTTGTTTTCTTTTTGTATAAATAAATTAGAAAAAAATCATACAGGAGTTAAATAACACGCAAAGATCAAATTTCATTTTTATTGTTGCTGTTAAAAACAAAATTTATTTCAATACACATTCTATTGCACTACACTTTACAAAACATAATAAAAATACTTCAACAGAACAGAAAACAAATTGAATTAAGTCAAGAAATAAATTTACCATGAATTAAAATAGGAAAACTACTTTTACAAATTTACACTGCCATAAATTAAGTCAAAACATAATTAACTTATTTCATTAAACAAATCTATTGCAATACACTTCACAAACATAATAATAATAATTCAACAGAAAAGAAGAATTAAATTAAATTAGTTGTTGTTATTTTTTTCCGGGCCCATTCCTTGTACCATGTTACTAATTATTTCAAAATTGACTTCCTTTGAATTTTTGAAATTTAAAGTCAAACCTTTGACTTTGCAAACAGTTTTACCTGAATCTAATAATAATCACGTAATTTTTCGGCTCACCCGAGACGAAGCAAGAAATATATTATTTACTGTCTTTGGGATCTATTTCGTTTGTTAGTTAACCCAAATAATCACCAAACGATGGTTGCCACTCGTCAGGGTTAGTTTTATTAGTAATGAAATTTGTTCTAATAGTTCATACGTCAACCTAGCTGTAGCCGTGGTGAAGGCAGCAATTGCTACCTTTACTTTTTTTTTTGTTAACAGTATTTTCATTGTTTAAGACTGTCATTAATTAGGTTTATTTCGTTTACAACTACATCTGGGTTAGAGAGAAGATCGATACATCAATATGATTATTAGTATTAGTGTTTTTGTTTGATTTTCTGTTTGTCCGAAAAGTTAAAAACATAAAATTAAATCAAACACAACAATAAATTATTTACAATAAATAAAAAAGGAAGATACAAGAAACGAATTGTTAAAAATAGTTTTTGACAGCCGCCAATAATAATGTATGCTAGGTAACCATTACATTTTGATAAACATGGATACATGTAACTATTACATTTAGAACAATTGTTCATGAATTGTTGCTAATAAGATTTGCGTTCTAAAGTAATCCTGACCTTTTCTCATCTTTTAATATCTCTAAATGTCAGATTTATTCTTCGTAGTTTGATGGATGGTTTTTTAGGCAGTGAATGGTACCAATACTCGTTAGTTGGATAATCCATCAATAGTAAGCTACCGTGTTTAAGATCAACATTTACTGGTTCAATACTTCTTTTGTGTCTCTTTCCACGTGTAGCACCATGGCGAAATCTAAACAATCGTGTTTGACCTAATGAAATGGACGCGATTGAACTAAATTTGTTGATATCTTTCTCATCGTCTTTATGTTCTCCAATAGAATCATTACCGTCTGCATATCTAGTAAAGAAACAAAAATTAAAATAAAAAAATTGTACTGTAATTTAAGCTAGAAAATAAATATCCTTTTTGCACTTAACTTTTTAGCATAAAAACAATAAACCGTACAACATAATTAAACACAGTTTTGTGCGGTTAAAAAAAGTGAGAGATTCTAATAGTTGACGAAAAGACTGATTACTGATATTGTTCAATTATACAATCTTGAGAGTAAAATGGAGAATAAATCATTATCAATGTTAAACAATGTAACCATAAGGAAGCTTTGCATTATTCATTACAATTTGTTTTATGTACCCAAAAATCCGGGCGATTTCCGCTAAACGGCACGAAATCACCGAAAAACAGCTATTTTTTTAGGTTTTTTCAATGTAACTTTGTTATTAATTGACTGTCCGATTTTTGGGCTGTTTCGACATTATAATGCCTAATTAAGTACCTACGATGTCATGTTATTTTTAATTTAAAAAAAACTTAAAACGTCGTCGGCATTGATTTTTAAAGTTAGACGATTTGAAAATTGCCCTGTGTTAAAGAATAGGCTTGTTTTGCCAATTTGTTGAGATCTTTACAAAAACGTTCATAACGTTTGACCTAGTTATCCAATGATATTGGCTGTTTCACCATGCAAAAGCTAATCAATCAAGCTTTCTAATGACCTAAAGTAAAATGTGGTTGGTTCAGATACTTCGTTGGTACAGCCCCTTTTTTGAAGCAGTGTTTTGGTTGTCAGTATAAAATGCAATTTTTTTGAAGACATGCAGCTCTAGTTTTAAACATTTTCTTAGCTCAGCCCCAACAATAAAGCTGGTCATATTTCGAAGAACAAGAAGTACTATTTCCGGGACCTAACATCTCTATTTTTCAAACATTTCTTAGCTCAGTCACAACCATGATAGGGACTTATATATTTTGTTTCATGTTTTGAAGTATAATAAGTCCAATTTCCGGGACCTCCAACTCTATTTTTCTAAATTTTCTTTGAACTTTTATTTTTTAAATTGAAAAATATGGATTGAAACAGTCATCGCGCATCGTTTTTTTGCACGCAGTATTTTATTTATGCATTATAAAAAATGGAAAAAATGGCTACCCTAAATCTGATTAAAAAGACCTCAAATGACGCTAGAACGCGTTGCTTCCGGGGGCTTCTCCCCCTGGACCCCCACCGGGGGGCCCTTGGCGGCCCGCAGTCCCCCAGCCTAGTGATGCTCGCTTCGCTCGCATAGCCCCCTCGTCGGGGAATGTAGCACCCGCGTCGGGAAGATCCTGGCGCCACCCCTGAGATTGAGATCAACTGATAAGAGCCCAACGCACTAAAATTAAATAGGCCAAAAAAACAAAACAAATTGTAATGTAATTATAACAAATATAAACATATATAGATATATAATAAATATGTACCTGTTAACCAAAACAAAATTGAAGTAGAACCCTGTGACTTCTTTCAAATAATCTCGAAGATCGTTCAGGAACGGTGGCCATAGCAAGGCTGGCACTATATTGCCTAAATATTTGTATGTTAAACCCGTATCACCATAAGAAACCTGTCAGAGTTGAAACATACTATTAAAAATGTTTCTCTTATGTATATACAATTATAATCAGTTGGATTCTGGTTAACTGTTAATATTCTGTTGCATAAAACGAAAACAGTGCGGTAGGCCTGGTTAACTGTTATTCTGTTGCATAAAACGAAAACAGTGCGGTAGGCCGGTAATTAAAATGTAAAAATGCATCTTTTTAAACGTAATAGTATGTAGCCTACATTAACGTCATGAAACCATGAAGAAAAATAAAGATAAACTAACCTGTTTTCTAGGTATATTAAACCATCTACCAAACACTTTCACCTTTGCAAGATCATCTGTAAAATAATCAATCTCTTCTTCACATTGTTTATACAAAGTATCAGCTGAGCTTTTATCAAGAAGTTGAATGTAATCACAATCTAAATTTTCGTCACTTCCTCGAACACCCTCACCGGGCTGCGATTTTTTTTTTCGTACATAAGTTGGGGACCCCCTTATGAAACGTCACAAAATAAACATGAATAATTCATCAGTTAAATTTTCTTGTTCCGTGTGCACCCAAGCGTATGGCAACAAGAAGTGATTACACAAGTGCGGTACGATTCTAGGCCTATCTCCGCTGTTGTTGCGGCGTGCGATTTCATAGAAGAATAGCGGCGTTTTGTGTGGATTGTCGAAATAATCAGCCTTTAGTTTATGGTGTTTTTAATATAATTTATTACGTGTTAAAATTATAGTTTATTTTGTGACGTTTCATAAGGGGGTCCCCAACTTATGTACGAAAAAAAAAAATCGCCACCGGGCTAGACCGCGAAACTTTAAAAAAAACCGTCACTGTAAATTATACTAACACACCTTTTTTGTAAATCATTTGAAATTACCGCTACTGTAACTTATAGAATACACCTTTTGTTTATATTGCCGATGTTCCTATTTGTTAACATTTCTCGGAACAAATGCATATGTACTACAATAAGCATACTTACCCTCATTTAAATTACCTCCACTAATTCAAATATACATTGTCTAACTTCCTTACCATCGTTAACTATTGTATTTTTCAAATTAAATAACAACTGCATTGTCCGTTAAGTACATGTCGGTAAAGAATAATAAGAACACCTTCATTAGTTAATTTTACATATTTAAATAACCTTTATTTTAAAATCCTAAATATCCGGACCAAATTGACTTATGCCTTAGGTATATGTCGGCATAGATTAAACAAAAACACCATAACAACTTTATTAACTAGTTTTAATCAACCAGGTGCATCTTTATTTGTATCCATGACTAATTCAGTTCCCACAAAAACTATATTGTCTTACTTTCTCACCCAATGTCAACCATTGTATTATAATCCGAAACATAACACCTATTATCTTATACTTACCCATTGGGAACCATTTGTTCTCCTTACAGCGACTAAATCACCAAATACATTTTATTTATTATTTAATAATTTTATATTATATGTGTATTAATATATAACATCTCCATTGTCTTACATCCTTACTATTGTTTACCATTATAATAATTATAATAGGATTAACTAATGTCATCCCCTCAAATGCCCTCTACGGGGGCTAGGCCAGGATATTTTTACTAGGCCTACTCATGTTCACCTTGCAACTTCCTGGTTTCAACAACTAAGTTGGCCGTGGCCGGCTATAGCCATTTTATTTTTTTTTATTCGGATCGGACCGCGCGTGTGAAGGTACGGTAGTTAACAAATAAAAATTGTACTGCAAATTAATAAAGATCAAATTAAACATACGCCATAAAGCATCGGAATAGTATTATAAAATTACATAGGGAGATCTGATATGATATGTCCTTTTGCAGTCGGTGGACTGTGTCGTGGTACTTGCTCCACTCTTGATATATTTGGTCTCTGTGGGGGTTTTTTTCGGTTGAATTTGATGATGATCTAATGAACGATTTTCTTCCGTTTGTCGGCGATACAGGTTTTTACGAAAAAAAATCGACGACTGTGGCTTGTATATGTCGGGCACAGGTACAGGCAGAGGTTCGTCGTACGAATTACCATTTATGTGATTTATAACATTTCTGACAAAGTACCCTTTCTACATAGAAGTAAAATTTAGGCTGATGAATCGTCATAAAAGATGGAATTCATAGTTGTTTCAGGCTGTTTTTTTCCTATACAATTTTATACAACATTCACTTCTTGGTGGTTTATGGCACATGTTAATGTATTTGTTGTATTGCCCCTTGATATATTAATCCGCCGATATAGTCAATATTAAACCATTGGTAATCTAGACCACTCCTCTTCCCAACAACACAATGATTAAATATACTGTAGTTGATACTGAAATCTGAATGATGAGTTCAGATTCTTACTTAGGCCTACTTGTTTATTATATTCTTTGGCAATTCAATTTTCAACACGAACTATCAATACAATACGTACAATAATTACCTCAAATAAGTCACATAAATCTACTCTACTAATCGTTACTAAAAGAATTAACTATGATTCAAAATTCATAAATAAACATTGTTAAAAGATCCATTTTCAATTTCTATTGTTATCAACATAACATAAGTGGAGTCGGGCCGCGAAATTTGAGTTTGAATATAAAAAAGTGAGACCAAAATTGTGTTTGTAAATACATATGCATAAAACATTTATTCGTTATTTTTGTGAGTTAAACTAATATAGAATTTTTTCATACTAGGTCTACTGATAAGTACGAAATCTATATCAGGCCTACTGATCCATCGCATTGAAATTCTTATCTTCCAACTCCTGTTGCTGGTCCGGTACATTTCTTGCAAGGATCTGATCTCTCTACTAAATGATGCACACACTTGTCTTTGTCAAAAATATCAGCACAGTGGTCTGGGTAACTGGTGTATCTCATTCTGTGATGAAACAAATAATTCTTTATTCGGCCAGCTATATAATAATTATTAATTGAAGTAAATAATAAGTCTTTCAAAATTCGGGGGATTTCATGAAATACCCCGAAATTGTATTTTAATGTCACTATTTTCCACTGAATAAAAAAAAAATGTGCCAAAATATATTGTTATAAACAATTAAGTAAAATGGCTATCGCCAACAACGGCCAACTTAGTTGAAACCAGAAAGTTGAAAGGTGATGACTCTCACCGTGAACCCGGAAATTACTTCCGACTACGATTGAAAGTCTACCGATGAAATCAGAAATTTTGTTTTAAAACCCTTTATCTTCCTAAGATTTAAATATGGAACAATATCGTAATAGTGAGAACTAATGTTATCAAATCTACGTTTCACGGTACATCTGAGATATATGAGGTATGTGTCCAAGGCGGAGATTGTATCCGAGGTTTTTCCAATGTACTCGCCTATGTCAAAATTAAGCATAATTTATATATAGATGTGACGACACACTTTAACGGTGACGTCATTTTACGTTACCGTTTTTTAGTGTGATGGTATAAAATAAATAATTTCAAGGGATGAAAGATGAAATATGACCTTTCATCTTTCACCGAATGGCATTTGTACCATAGCAGAAAAATAAAATTATTTGTTTGATATAACATCTAAGTAGATTCTTGTGATTTAATTCAGATAGAATGAAAGGAAGGTAAGCCTTGTCTAGGCTACATTTTGATTCAGATTGAAACGTAGGCTAGCCTGGGCATAGTAGGATCAGCTACAGTAGAATACATTTAAACAAAAAAGTAGGTACTGTATTTACTTCTATAGCATTAACGACCGTATATTTAATTTGTTTTTGGTAGTTTTTAGTCTGCATCATTATCATTATATAATTGAGTAATTTCATCGTGTCACTCGCGACATAGCAAAATTGCAATCGGAGATCGGTTGTTATGAGAGTTCGCGCGTTGTTTGTTATTCCAGTTGGAATTATTTTTGTTCCTATTAGGTTAAGGTAGAAGCTATAGATGTCCTGAATCCATACATGAATATCCATGTAAAACCTTGGAAATAGTTTTCACACGGTAATCGAAAATGACCTCTAGTCGCGCTACTAGTGTAGCTGCTGCAAAACGCAAGAGTGTAAATGAAATTTGCAAAACGCAAGAGTGTAAATGAAATTGATTAATAATTTGACACTAAAATGACATACATTCATGCTTAGGCTCACATTGTACTTTCACAACATGAATTATTCCTATATGGGAAAACATTTGGAACTGCTAATGCAAAAACAAAAATAAACTAGAGGGTACTTCGAGAGTACAAACCTCCGCCTACTGTAAAATTCCCCTACATAAAATTCCCCGGAAAATAGGCCTATATATATTTTTTTATTTTTTTTTATTAGTTCTAAGTGTAAATAGGCCAACAGCTTAGAATCAATTGTGATTATAGATTTAATTATATCATATAGCTAGGCCTACATATTAACGGATTCTGCCGAAAAGGGAACAATTCAGCAAGGCGACAATGTCAGGCTAGGCCTATAGCTAGCGTACGATGTTCGTACGCTACCGCTCTTTACCAGCTAGGCTTACAAAACTAAGCCAAACTAAGATAGGCCTAGAAACGTCTCCGAGAGAACTTTCGACGCGAGTGCATTGTTTTTCTCTTTTTAGTCGCGTGCAAAACGCGACTCTATAGCTCACTATGTCGGGCGGTCGGTTGATAAACACTAACTCAAATTTGCGCACGCGACTGGGCCAGCCATAATCAACCTTAATATAACGAACATGTAAAACAAGAAATGACTTGGTTTAATGTTTTAAAGTTATATACTGCATATGCATTATTTTTACAAAACGACAAAAATTGCAGGTCTATCAAAAACATCGAGAGAAAAAGAATAGGCCTACAGTACTCCAATCTGCACTGCGATAGTGCGAACGTGCGCGATGCATCAGCAGGAAGTGTGTTTTGACGTATGACGTCATGAGCTCAGGCATGCATCTTGAATATTCATGATAAATGCACATCCTCTATAGTTTCTGCCTTAACCAAATAGGAAAACAAATAATGCAACCGGTTGATAGTAATTCAACGCGCTCTTAACGGAGCATGCGCAAAGCCGCTGGAGCATGCGCAAAGCATTGTTGTTACGCTGTCCAGGCTTCTTCCGGTTAAATTCTGGATTCACCGCGCTATGTGGAACGATTTATAGTTCACTTACTCTTTATCGTGTGACCCACAATCGTCCAATCAAATGACAGGAATCTATTTAGGTGTTAATAATACATTTTAAAGTTTGATTCGATTGATTTTGAAACGAAATTTTGTAGTAACTCATCCCATAACTACGTCTTAATGTATGCTTTGAGTAAACTAAAGAAATAATAAATGGTATGAATAATACTAACAAGAAAATTAAACAAGTTATTTTATACATGATACTGTCCATACTTATCTATGTATGGAGGATGTTAAACAGGTCTTCACTTTTCGTAAGACATGTTACTTTATACTAATATACCGTATTGATTTACTGTACAGTTATTTATTGCATAGCAATACAAGGAATATGAAGAAACCAACAAGCAATCATCAACCAGGATTAAACTTACGTTGAACAGCAAACAGCAACTTCGCCGTAACAAGTGCACGTTATGCAGTGATCATCATTTCTAGTTGTCCATTGCTCACCAGATTTATACAGATTTCCTTCGTTGTCTTTACATCCTGCTATAATGTACATACAAAAATAATACCATGACAGTTCATCTATTATGGTGATACTACCAGCATAATTTAACTTTGTATTACTACTACATGTAATTTCGTAAACTTTGAAGAAAGTAAAGTCTAGTCTGTTGTGATCCGAAGATAATGCTTTTTCAATAAAGATAATTGTATTACTGTACTGTAAAATGAAAACACAAGTGAACCCCCTGGAATTTTCCAAATGACACATGTCAAACGCGTTTTCACGTTATTTCTTTATTCATCAAAGTGTACAAAGTTTCACAGCATCTTTGAATTTAGTAATTTATTAGTAATATTATTAATATATTATAGCTATGTCATCTATAATCATCTAAGTTTCTATAAATTGATACATATATTTATAGGCCACGTAACCTTTTTTATTTTTTACCCTTATATTTTATCTCTAATTTTTAGTTTTATAATTAAATTATACAAAATTATTACTGTTTCTTTCATCGCTGATTGTGAATCTATGTTATTTTTACTCTTTACGACTCTACAGCTCACTATGTCGGTCGGTCGGTCGGTAAACACTAATTTTATATGGCCTTGTCTTGATATCAGTTTCATCTAGCTAAGTCAATTTTTTACAGTATATTCCTTATGGCCATGAATCGATGTGGTCATGTTTTCACGGTGCGCAATCAAAAATTACGCGGTCTACGCACGATTTAACGAAATCGCGTTTGTAATCATATCTTCAGAAGCATGAATCACAATTAAATAAAATTTGGTACTCATAAATTTCAGGTCATATTTCATCATATGGCAATACAATTACGTGCGCAGTGCATATAACGCATGCGTACGCGCGCTTAAAATTTTCAAATTTTATTTTCGATGAAATTAGAGTATGTTTCAGGAAATTTTAAGCGTTTAAAAAATTGCCTTGAATGCACAGATTTTCGCACGCGCACTGCTCGTTAAACCTTAATATGCACTTTTTTTGCCCGATTTCTGTTTTACAACATTTCTAATATCATCAAGAATCTCCATGTATGGCTTTCTCTTTCCAGCCCTTGGTTTTCTCCTCTTGCCACCTGATAATCTATAAGAGTTCCTTTTTCATCTAACACCTTCTCCTTTAATGCAAATTGCAGCATCCACTGTAGTATTTTTACTCTACTCAACAGCTCACTATGTCGGTCGGTTGGTCGGATGGTTGGTCGGTCGGTTGGTCGGTCGGTAAACACTAACTCAAATTAGATCACGCGACTGCAGCCATTTATATGGCCTTGTTTCGATAGATACCGGATTCTAGCTGGGACAAGCTAAATTTTATCTCTAATATTTAGTTCTAAATTAAATTATACAAAAGTATTACTGTTTCTTTCATCGCTGATTGTGAAGCAGTCATGCAGTAGGCCAGTCAGCCACTTCGTCTCAACCGGTCCTGCTCTTATAAGGTTTTATATTCATGGATAAATTAGGTTAACCATTAACATTCAATAGAAGCTTTAAGGTCAATTTACACAGACAAGTGACAACGGTAATCTATGAGGGTAAGCGGAATTAAAAAACATAGAATCTATGTTATTTTTTATGACTTTACACAAAACGCGGACGGGCGATTGAGCGGAAACTCCGTCTCGATAGGTACCGCTCGCCTGTGTAAATTGGCCTTTAGGCATACTCACGTTGTTGAATACACGCTGCATCAACCTTGAACATAACAACATATAGCACAGCTACAACAAGAAGTACATTCAACCGTTTCATCTTGGTATCAAATCTATCGAAAACATATCATGATGCAACCTTTTTGTAGAAACGTTCACCACATAATTGCAAACATGTTTATGACTAAAGAAAGATGACCACTACAGGGTTTAACATGACTGATTGTATTACAGAAGATAATAAATTAATAATTTTGATATTAACGTTTGATCATTAATAAGTGAGTGTTAATTGCAACAACACACACTAATTAATGAAAATCACAGAGTGATGATGAGAAGCCCTAAAAAGCACATTTTGTATTTAAGAAAAAGGTAACACAAAATGGTAACACAAATAGATAGAAAATGCAGAAAACCAATTTCAATTACAAAAATCAGAAGCTAGAGATATGATAGATTGGTTAAATAAATGAAAATTGATGATGATGATTTGGATAATTTAGAAATTGGTATAGGTTTTTAAGCCAGGAATATGCTGTTAATATGGATAATACTTTACTTATAGAAACAAACCACTGAGTAGGCCTATAACAATTAGATGCTGAAGATGATTTCAAAATATTGAAGACGGCTACAGTATAGTAATAAACAGTCAATTGTATGATATAGAAGGAGGTGAAGGAGACAATGATTGTTACAATGATGATATTAATTGACTGGTGTAAAACGAAATAATGAAAACGAGACGAAGAAAGAAAAAGATGGCCATGGATCAAAAAGATGATTATTAACACGTACATACTTACAATATGTTTTCTCAGAGGCAATCATATACAAACTGAGAAGATGTATGTAAGGAGCTCACCTTTATAGTTGCCATCGACTTGTATTCTTGCCATTATATTAATCTTTTATACATACAAAATATAGAAACACAGCTGGTAATTTCTCAACCTACATCCTTTACACGAAACCTTTTGCAAAGTATAAGATAATATCTTATATTGTTTATTTAATTTGGGTCTACGTTATGAAACCAGAGTGACCAGTGATATTTATTTATTTATTCAAGATACAGTGTATCAAAACACCAATAAAAGATTGCCATATAATATAACATTTTATTTACATAAAATTAATTATATTGAACATAAGAAACCAAACATATTTATATATTATTTAAATGATATTAAAGGCTAAAGTATTACAACTAAAAATGTCGATGTAAAGAAATATTTGAACCACATCGTTATAAGATTAGGCAACCCGACAAAATTACTGTTTTTACACACATTAACACGATAATAATGTAGACATTATTCCATTATAACAAATGTTGAAATATAATTAGTTGAACCGTTTTTAAGTGTACTGCCACTGATTCAAAAGCGTTATTAAAATGTATTTGTCTCCCTTAAATTTGTAACTATTAATGGATATGGCAAGGTATACTATTATTAACTATAAGTATTATTATAAGTATTAGTTCGAAATCGTGAGTAGGCTATTTATGTTACAGAATGTATCGTTTTAGTTTTTAATTAGAATTCTGTGAACTTTTTTTGTGATTTAAACCTGTTGGAGTGGTGCAATTTGACAGCCACAGGTGTCTAATGGTGTGGTGTTGTAAACAAATTTGAACTTTGAATTTTTAAACTGTATTTATTGTTGTTGTTGTTATTATTATTGTTATTGTTATTTATTTATTTAAAAATTGTTCCTCTTTGCACCCATCCTCTTCCCCATCCCCTAATTCTAATGTTACATACAAAACACGAATTTGGTTTATTTAAATTTGACTAAAAAATTTGGGGATTTTTTCGGAAGTAATTCCCAGGGTGCTAAATTTAGTTGACTACAAACGAATCACCGTGTCTATTTATTCGTTCCTGTGGTACGTACATTTGAAATCGCCATTGTTTTAACACATAAATTACTGTGTATTCGAGAACCATCTGTGGGTACGACCTATGGTACGCTTGCTTCGCTCGCGTACCATCTAGTTAACAAAATACACATTATTTGCCGGGCTGTGCTTGCAATATTTTACCAGTTCAGAAAACACTTTATTATTAATATTAATTATAATAAATAATTTTAATATTTTGACATAATGGTAATCGAAATTCATTACTGTTTCTAAAATTGTAAGATTTATGATTATGTACTCGTTTTGTTTAAGTCGAATTATATACTCTCATATTTCTTTCATACTGTATGTATTTTTAGGGTTAAATGACTTATTACTATCATATTTACAATATATTTTTTTTTTCCATAAATGACTTTAATATTTGTTTGATTATTAGATCAGTTTAAATATATATTGTTTTTAGTAATTTGAAAGATTCTATTCTAATTACATTATTATGCTACTATTTGTTTATCATTTTATTTATTTTCAGAAGAGTTTGTTTGTTTATATAATGGCATACCAAACTGAGGAACGTGTTAGTAATATGAACAGTTACGCACGATTTCCACTGATGTACATAATGAGATTAAAACTGAAGAACGTATTCAATTGTTAATAGCAAGTCCAATAATTCATATAGGCCTAATAGAATTGTTGTTTGATACACGATAGAAAATTAACACAGAAACAGCAAGCGGAACAATTAACAGTAACAAAAAAGTTTCATTGTTGCCATTATTTTCATAAATATGTTATTTTATTCATTCTAATAATAATTCATCAGGTAATTGACACCTCGCTGTTGGATATATGCTTAAGTAAAATACCAAGAGAGAAACGTTATTGATAACCAATCACAATCGTTTTATTATTGTTTACCTCCGCCAAGGAGGTATATGTAATCGATCGCGCGAGTCTGTTTGTCTGTTAGCAGGATTACTCAGTTAGTAAGTTATTGTTATACGTAAACAAAAATAGCATTTCCTCGAGAACTACTTGTCCAAACAACTTGGCTGGTTGCCCATTCTACAGTCCACAGAACGTCTCAGGACTGTTTTTCCGGAACCACCCATTATTGCATTTCGTAGACCTCCCAACCTTCGTGATATATTAGTCCGATCCAAATTTAAGAGTGAAATTAACTCTCATGACAGCAAAAAAAAATCAATGAATTATGTGTCTAAATATGGCATTATTAGGCTAATTTGCTTTGAGAAAAACATTAATGCCATTGGCCTATACAAAAATCCAATGCAATTAGACAAAATAGTTACATAAACAATTAATACTAATATTGGTAGGCATAAAATAATAGTGTATAATAAACTTTCCTTAAATATAAACAGTATAGGGCCTTAACAATTTATTTAATACATAATATATGAACTATATTACCACAAAATAAATAAAAATGAATTTATAAGGACATGATGATTATCAAAAATAGTCAATATAATTTAATATTATGTTCATATTTATATTATAATTATTATATCATAAAGATTTTCGAAAACATAGTTTGATAACATTTAGTTTATGTTAGATATCAGACCTTTAATATTTGGAAATAACCTATAACAACTATAAAACATTCTTCTTTTCAACGCAGTATGCATATGTAGATACAGTACACATATATTGTAAGAACACAATTTCAATAATTTCTTTGTTAGTTATCAACCTAGGGGTTAAGTTATCAGGAAAACATTGGTTTATTTTTTATATAAATTATATGTACAGAAATTCGTTCTTCTAGCCTTAGATCATTCCTGAAGTTAGACATAAATCACCCAAATTAGTATTAAGTAATGGATATTAGATGAAGTACAGTACAAACATGTTTCAGGAGGATACTTTATGTTAAAAGGTGATAATTAGTTTAAATTTTACCCCGATGAAATTTATTCAATTACCAGGTTGAAGTATGGTGGAAACACTACTATATGCCAGAATAAATGTACTCATGTAGAACACAGTCAGTTCTACCAAGGTTAGAGGTGTGCCACAATTTGAGATAAGTGGAAACATGACTTTTTCAATAGTAAACTCATTACCAGCATTATAAATACAATTTTAAAAAGATGAGAATGCAAGTAAATATTAGATTCATAGTCTTCATTATGCACAATGATTATCTACTATCACATATTAAAATATAAAGCAATCATATAGCCTTTAATGAATTTACATGGAGGTCTATCCAAAAAAAAAAATCTCTGTAATAATGTACTTTAATTACTGTAATAATCTAGGCGTAGATTATGTTTACCGGGCCAGTGACAGGACGATCGACTGTACTACCATAAGTCCTCTAGGTGGATACAATTTATTTCTTGTCTACAAAGTGTACAGTAGTATGCTAATTAGGTAGTTGGAGTAATTTGGAGAGATACATCTATTTATAAGAGAGTACTGTATATATCAAACTATCTGTGTTGGCCGCCTTTGTATTTTTATATAGGTACCATGTATTGGGATGCAATTTAACAGTTATGAATAAAAAATCTCTATATGATGCTTTAGTGCATTTTTCAGCTGTGAAATATAAAATTGTTAATTGAAAAAGAAAATTTAGGGTGATCATCCCAGTACTTACAGTCTAAATTTGATACTTTATGCAACAATAGGCATAAACGATTTTTAAATTAACAAGTATAAAAGCAAATTGAAAGCCCTACGTACTCTGTATTTGGAGGAAATAAGCATAAAAGCAAATAAAGCCTTGACCACAGGGTGTAATTCACTATTTTGAATCAGTAGTACGACTACTGTACTTATGTGTTGGACCATACTGTAATGTGGTCCAGGTTGACGGGCCAGGAATGATGGTAGTGCGCGCCAGTATATCGTTTAATGTAGTTTAGCCTCAAGGCAATACCATGTAGCTGGAGTACCTTGGAGAAATACAGTAGAGATTTATGAGACTTGGTGTGTGATGATTCAGTATGATAATTTCTCCTGTGAAAGAAAAAATTGTTGAACTATGAAGAAAATATTGTAAAATATAACAAGAAAATTATACTATAGTATAATTAAGGGGTAACCGTATAGTATATAATTATAATAAATGCAATGGCAATTACTAATATTATGTATACAATATTACATTTAAATTCATATATTATTTTATTATGATAAGAAAATCTGTTTTAGAATGAGAAAAAGCCGCCCCAACCCAGCTATCAATAAAGCTACAGTATAAACAGAATGAATAGACCATTATTGTAACCGGTCTGGGTATAACATAGACCTACTCTACTCTACTCTAGGCCTAGTAAGATTAGCTAGAAGGATACAGGTCAACACGTACCCATGCCAACAACGTACCCAAATTTTGGTTTACTCATACCCAAAATGTTGGCCCACTCCTGCACATCATGGGCTGGCTCGTACTCATCATGGGCTGGCGCGCCTGTACCCATGTTTAATGCTATTAAAAGTATATTTATATTACATATACGGGTTGGTTTGGGCTTTACTCCATGGTTTGGGTACGGGTTGACCAGGACACCCTAGCTAGAATACGGGTCAACTCGTACCAATGGCTGCCAACTCGTACCCATCAGGCATCATGGATGGGCTAGAATACTACTTATTTACAGGTTAGGTTAGCCTAGCTGGGCTAACCTACCTCACCTCTCACATGTCCTGAAAAGTAGGCCGAAAATGCGACCGAAATTACTGAAGCCCAGGCCTAACTAGAGCAACCAACCAACCAGGCCTACTTAATTTAAAATGAACTCTATATAGGCCTAGGCTAGCTAGCCCTAGATAGATTAATTAGTGATCCGTAGTAGTGGGCTAACACCTTTGGCTCTACTACGAGGCCTTTTTATGCTCATAGGATAGCTTTTTTGCGGCGTACCTAATCTAGGCCTATGCCTATCTAGGCCAGATTTCCCATTCTCGCAGGACTATAGCCTGTGCTCTAGTAGTAGGGCTAGTGGGTGGGATTACGGTCGAAGCGGCCGCCAACCAAAGCGGCCGCTAGTTCAATAACGGTAATTTGTATGGAACGCCGTGTGCGCTTTGATTGTCGTTGTTTTGTCATTTTTGATTGTCATTGTTTCGATCGTCAGGTTTTCTTTTCCTCGGACGTAAATAACAACTTACATTATTAATATTATGTAATATATTCTCTTTTTTGACAGATTGAATGTGATACCTTCTTTTAAACGAAATGGCGAATCGATGATTACTTACTTTAACTGTTCTAAATGATATATATGTTTAATAAAGTCAATAAAAAACATTGTGGTGTTTTTATTGTATAATATATAATATGCCAATTATTAAGAATAATATATATATTTTTTCAATAAAATATATCAAATCAAAATATATATATTTGTTATTGTATATTAATATATTAGTAAAGTAACTACTGTAAGTAGTACGTGTTCGCAAACATAATTTAATTACAATAACATGATGACATCAATTTATTTATTTAATATCCTAAATTGTTTTATACCTTCAGATATATAAATATTGATCAATTTAAAATTAGTTTTAAATACTAAAATAAGACGCAAGTGCCTGTACGGTATACGTAATTAATTACGTGAATTTCTGCTAATAACTCGACTGGCGGCCGGCCAGGAATAGTGCTGTAGAAGGTCGCGTTTTCGTCTTCACGTTGCTTCATTGAAAACACAAACAATGTATTACAATGGAATAACACTTAAATGTATAACACACCCTATTACTAATAATAAAAACCAAGATTCGATAGTACAGTGTAAACGAGATATAAAAATTCGGCAATACCGTACGTAACTTATTATTGCAATACTGTATAAAGATTCGATGTAAATGAGATATAAAGATTCGGCAATACCGTACGTAAATTATTAATGCAATACTGTAAAGATTCGATGTAAATTAATGAGATATAAATATTCGGCAATATACCGTACGTAACTTATTATTGCAATACTGTATAAAGATTCGATGTAAATGAGATATAAAGATTCGGCAATACCGTACGTAAATTATTAATGCAATACTGTAAAGATTCGATGTAAATTAATGAGATATAAATATTCGGCAATACCGTACGTACTTATTATTGCAATACTGTATAAAGATTCGATGTAAATGAGATATAAATATTCGGCAATACCGTACGTAAATTATTATTGCAATACTGTATAAAGATTCGATGTAAATGAGATATAAAGATTCGGCAATACCGTACATGAATTATTAATGCAATACTGTATAAAGATTTGATGTAAATGAGATATAAATATTCGGCAATACCGTACGTAAATTATTATTGCAATACAGTACTGTATAAAGATTTGATGTAAATGAGATATAAAGATTCGGCAATACCGTACGTAAATTATTAATGCAGTACTGTATAAAGATTCGATAGTATGTAAATGAGATATAAATATTCGGCAATACCGTACGTAAATTATTAATGCAATACTGTATAAAGACTCGATAGTATGTAAATGAGATATAAAGATTCGGCAATACCTTAATAGTACGTAAATTATTATTGCAATACTGTAAAAAGATTCTATGAGATACAAGGATTCAGCAATACCGTACGTAAATTATTAATGCAATACTGTATAAGGATTCGATAGTATGTAAATGAGATATAAATATTCGCCAATACCGTACGTAAATTATTATATTGCAATACTGTAAAAAGATTCGATAGTATGTAAATGAGATATAAAGATTCGGCAATACCGTACGTAAATTATTATTGCAATACTGTATGAAGATTCGATAGTATGTAAATGAGATATAAATATTCGCCAATACCGTACGTAAATTATTAATGCAATCTGTATAAAGATTCGATAGGAGAGTGCTCAAGAAACGTCGGGTCAAGAAGATAAAATAAACAAATAAATAAATAGTACGTAATAAATGAGACATAGAGGTTCAATAGTATGTAGATTATGATGCAAACGTAAATTATTAATGATTCGATAATATATAATGTAAATATATTTTTAGTTAGTTATTAATATTAAAATACAAATAAAATATACATTGATTTATCCGCAGGCAAACTTAATTATTATAGAAATATAAAGATTTGATAGTATAATTCAACCCAAAAGTTGCAATAAAAGTATTTTTATCAGTTATCAGTTTTATCAGTTACATGATTTGGCTTATATTTATTGGTTTGACCATACACACAGCTGTAACTCAACTCGCCATAGGCCATGGCGTTGACAACGACAATCAAAGATTAAAGCGCACATGGCGTTCCATACAAATGACGATATTAAACTGGCGGCCGCTTTGGTTGGCGGCCGCTTCGACCATACTCCAGTGGGTGTACCCTGGTCGACTCGTACCCATGCCAACTCGTACTTAACTTCCTACCCACCCCCTCATACCACCCAAATAATTGGTTGATTTCACGCTAGTAGGCCTAGCCTAGCTACGATATTCATTATGCCCTGCTAAAAAGGTAGATGAGCTACTAAACTAATTACGTAATTTGTACAATAATTGACTAGGCCTTCTTGCTACTATTCTGGTTGCCGAGTGGATTTTATATTGAATATAGCCTATAAGTATAACGTTACAAATTGTCTCCAGATAGGAACCTAATGACAGCGATATCGTGTATTAAAAGTACTTAATACAGTCAGATAGGTCTCTGGTAGACTGTCGACAGTCTTCCACGTTGAGTGTACTAACAGCTACAGAATTCACAAGATTCAATACATAGATCTTTTCTCTGCTTTATATCTATTTTAAGAAACAAAGATACCAACACCTCCTGCTTTATCCGATTCTGCTAATGCGAGGAAGTCACAGCTCTGTAAATATGGTCTGAACGATGTATTGTTTCCGATATACAGTACCTATTATTGTAAAGGAGTAGTTGATTAGGTTTAGGTATGTAGTTAGTTCATCAATGTGTTTATTGATACTTCGAATATTATAGTTAAGGAAAGAATAGCCAATATGTTTTAATTTCTGTAGGCCTACAGATTCATTCAAGTCATATGGACTCATATAAGATCTCAACAGCATTTAGCTTATTTCGTCATGGTAATTATAATTACCGTCGTTAGCAATATATTGGATTAAATAGTATATCCATTGGATTAGATATTTCGTTTTCATCATCGTTAGCTGTATTGTTATCCATGCTTTGATTCTGTATGTTTCTTGATTTTATTAGTATATTAAGAACTATCTATTTTATAAAATAATATAATATGTTTGCTTATGTCTACTGCTTAACTTCAGTTACAATAAGTTTCTGAATTTCAGTTACTTTGCAACAAGGTACACACTCGGATAGGTAAAGCTTCATTTTGCCATCGTTTGCTTAAGAATTGAAATAGTTTATATGATTTTTATTTAGAAAATTCATGGTAACACATTTAGGTCTAATGGCAACAGTAATTGTACAGTAGAATATTTTGCTTATAAATAAAATGTAGTACTGTACACCTACCAATAAAATGTATTTAAGCATAATTTTTCGTTAAAGTAGTTTCATTCAGTGTTACTACACAATAGCATGTTAAATCTTACCTTGATTCTACAAAACGTGTTACTTAAATAATGTGAACATTTACTTTGGCCGAGTAGCTCATGGAAAGTAGGCTGTCAATTACTCAAACAAATAATAATAATATTCATAATAATCATAATGATAATAATGTCATGGATCAGTTGTTGTTCGTATGCGTTCTGCGTATTTGCATATAAGTGTCTTGCTGCTAGTTGTTTCGCGAGCATTGTGTTTGGCGCATTTGCATATAGGTGATGTTTTGTTTAACTACCTGGTTTTTCTGTCTGCGCGTCAGAAAATCTTTTGTTGCAAACAGAGGAAGATGTGATTTTCGTTACTGTGTTGTATATATATTATTAAGCCGTTGTTGAAGTTACCATTGTAAGTAGTAAAACGAATTATATTACACGATAGACGGATCATTGCCTGTTAATTGATTATACGAAATTGCATGCATACAACTTAAATAAAGCAAATAATGTTCTCAAATCTTTACTTCAATTTATAGAGAAATGGTTGATTGCTGTACGATCTTTCGTTCTTAGTTAGTAAATACATCATTCAAGTTGATTCAGGTATTAATCGTTTGTAATGACGTTTATATTGTTATTAGATTGTATTGTTCTTAATGATAACCAGTTTGTACACAGTGAGGTTGTGTTTAATTATAGTGGTAATACAGTGGTAAAGTGAAGTTATAAACTGATTGTTATTGAAATTATGTAACTCTTGTTTGTATATTTTCAGGGTTTTCCTTCGTTCTCTTTATTTTCTGAGTAACGTTGATTCGTGCACAATAAATGGTATGGTAACGGCAATCAACAACTTGTTGTCTTTCTGTTGGTCTTGATATTGTATTCATTTGAGCCAAGCCTCGCACGCTTGATACCCGGGGAGCAAACTTCCAAATTAATCCGGGCATTGTCTCGCCTACCACGACAAATATCATAATAATCATGATGATAATCATGATGACGACGACGATGACGACGACGACAACAACAACAACAATGGTGTTGCAGCAACTTGGCTTTCACTTAACTTCTTTAGGATTGTGACGTACAATATCAGAACCACACACAAAACGAGCAAAGTATACATTTTCCTCTACAACAAACATATTCATCTACTCATTGGTTGTAGATTAAATTAAACGTTAATAGTGTAATTTTGGCTTATCCTTTTAGAGCCAATATCATAATTATCACAACTTTAGTTTAGTACTCAAGTACACAAATTGAATTAATTAGCTTTGCCGATGATACAACAGGATTCAAGTGTGGAAATAACCTGAACGCATTGTCAAACACTATGAATGTGGAACTAGATAGAATTAATATGTGGTTCAAAGCTAATAAACTTTTATTAAACACCAGCAAAACAAATTACGTATTCTTTAAAACTGCCCAAAGGCGTATTATTACAACCAACATTGAATTGAAAATGAATAACATTACTTTAAAACAACAAAAAAATGTAACATTTCTTGGGGTTGTAATAAATGAGAACCTTTGCTGGAAAAATCATATAAGGCTTATTAGTAAAAAAAACCGCTAGGTCTATTGGAATATTGATAAAAACTAGACATTTTTTTCCTAATTATATTTTAACAAATTTGTATAATACATTAATTCTACCGCACCTTCAGTATGGAAACATTATTTGGGGCAGTACATATGATAGTACACTAGAATCCCTTCTTAAACTCCAGAAAAAGGCTGCTAGAATAATTTTATTTAAAAAGCCATGGCAACATTCTGAGCTACTGTTTAAGCAATTAAATATACTTAACATACAAGATATCAACAGAGTTACCGTCCTAGGTTTCATGGCCCAGATTAAAAGCAATGTTTTACCCAGACGAATCCAAATGATATTCAAAAGAAACGAAAATACTACCCATAATCTTCGAAATATTTGTAGCGTAAAACAACCATACTCTAGGTTAACGTCTGGTCAACATTTTATCAGTATTCACGGACCGAAACTATGGAACGAGCTCTGTAGAAATCACTTAGATATTGTTAACAAAAATTATAAAATACTAAAAAAATATGTAAAAAGAGACATTTTATCGAATTACAGAACTTAAAATGCTTCACTCATAGAATATAGATGCATATATTATGCATTTGTGTTGGTGTGTGCGAGTATACACACATAGCCTGTTTTATATTATATGTATTCATACTTTTGCTATAATATATATAGAAAGAATCCACATGTACTGGAAGTAATAAACTGAATATCTTCTTTTTTAAGACAAAATGTATACAAAATCATGTTAGAAAAACAGTATCGCTTTTTGATGATGAACAACTCTAAAATGTATATAGGAAATGTTTTTTTTTTTATTTTGTATCTAATATGTTGTGTTTATTGTTTTATGTTTTTTATGTAAAAGGGTCCTGCGAAAACAGAAGTGTAAACTTCTCTATGCAGGATCCTTGCCATCATTTATGCTATGAAACTGTATTTATAAACGATGAGTAAATAAATGTGAATTGAATCCACATGAGACTTTGGTGCCTTGAGGATTTCAATTTCAAACATCGTACAACTATTGCTATTGATTTTAAGAGGTTGAAACACAAATTGCTCCCTTATTTGCACAAACTCGGAAGTGTTAAGCCGGAACTTCCCATCGCGTATTTCCTTAAGAACTACTTTAGTTTATCGGATTTCTTGGAAAAAAAATCATAATTTGGGTTTCGTTTTTTTTTAAATATGTACAGATATGTCCAATGTCAATTGTAGTAGTTCACGTCAACTTTTAATATAGTTTATTATAACATGTGGCTAAACATTCTCTATCCAATATAATAATGTTACAATCCTAATACTTACGGTATTTTCTAAATTTGTGAATTTTCTGGTTCAAGTAATTTATAACATTTTATGTTTATTATTAAGTAAACTTTTTTTTTTAAATGATTCAAAGAAACAAAATACTAATGTAATGTATAGATCGCAAGACAAGGTAATAACGACCTTTGTTGTGTTAGTTTTGAAAATTGGCTGATTGAGTCATATTTGTACATTGAATATTGCTAATTGATGAGAAACCACAGTAATAATAATAATCATTATAATTTTATTTCAATTTTTCCAATTACATTTTTATAACTGTTTTTACTTGCCTCAGATTAAAGGATAAATAATTAATTTGAAAATTGACATTTAGTTCCTTGATTTAAGCTCTTGAATAGCACATACAGTACATTTTGAATATTAAACATTTTTAATAACAATAACAGTTTAAAAAAAGAAGCTGGAGTTTCTTGAAATTTACAAGATTAGGCCTACTTATTTTCCAACAGCAGCTATTGGTCCAGAACATGGTTTGCATGGGTCTGACTTTTCGACGACGTGATGAACGCAATTCTGGTTATCAAATATGTCAACACAGTGCTCTGGGTAACTAGAAATATAACCTCTAAAAAGAACAATTTCAATATATCATTATAAACGTGTTATGACTACAAGGAAAAGAAATTGGCTTATAAGTAATTAAACTAATTAAACATTTTTCCAGTTTTTTAAAACGGAAAAATGATATTCATTTCCATCTTCCGTTGGTTACCAATTTACACTAGTAGTTATACATAATTTAATACAATTAACTATCATAATACACGCCCTATAACAATTATTTCCATTTATGTATTTCAATTTAATGACTGTTTTGATAATTGATTTAATAAACTCTAGGTGGAATTCGTCAATATATAGCCAGTTCATCAAACTATGGTGTCAGTGATGGCGCCATTCGTGTTGATGATCATCATGTCTGTTATAAATAATTCCGATAACATGAATTAATTATTAATTCACTAATGAAATTATAGAAAATAATGAATATTTGTGAGACTGTTTTTTCTGTAAATTGAAACTACTGAATGTATGACCTTAAATATATTGTATGAATTCCTAATCCTAATTGTGTAATAATCTATAACTTTACTTTTACAACAAACTGATAATTATTTTGATTGTTATGTGAAATTTTTGTGACATTACGTAATTTATTACGTGACGGCAATTTGTTTGTATACACATTAATATGGAACGAACCCACAGAAGACAGAAAAGTTCAATAATAACGTCTCCATTATATTGAAATGTATCATTAGACCTATGTTTTTTTTTTATGTTAGTGAATACAGTTACAGAAACTTCATATTCCCTTTACCAGGCTGTTGTAGTGATATATCTTTAGAAAAGGACAAAACAAACCTAAATAATATTTTACTTGGAACCCTACTCCACACTGAAATGTTTAGAGTAAGAAGTAGGCCTACGTAC
Source organism: Antedon mediterranea (assembly GCF_964355755.1). NCBI lineage: Eukaryota > Metazoa > Echinodermata > Crinoidea > Comatulida > Antedonidae > Antedon > Antedon mediterranea. The sequence goes on along the minus strand of NC_092676.1, from coordinate 10,919,003 downwards.
AGTTGTACTTTGTCTTTTAGACAAATATCACAAATGTACTAATAACCCGGATAACATTGTATATTTGGAGAGTTACAGATTTGTTAGTTCCAAAACAATGAGTTAAACTCAATACGTACGTGCTGCAGCATGATGCTCCCGCGCCAGATTTGGAACAATAACATTCTCTGCAATACTTCTCATACCTTTCAGTCCATCGTCTGCCCGGTTTGTAACGTTTGCCAAGGTTATCCACACATTTTGCTTTAAATGAATTGTAGTAGGTCTGAATTTGTTTATTATGACAACAATAATTATGTTCTTATTTTAATGACTTCAACCTCTTAGAAACGCCATATGTAACTAAATAAAAATACTAAAACAACTTATAATGTAATCGCTCCCATAAAAAGCAGTCATGTGACCAGTTATATTTAAAAGTTAATCCTTCAACTGACAGGTAGTTGTTATCTAGTTCCCCTGAAGAAACACTTACTTTGATAGCTGCAACTGGCATCGATGGCGTAAATCAATGCAAAGAACACAATCACGGCCAGCTTCATGTTTGTCTTCTCCGTTTAACCTACGTATTGAAATAGTGTTTTAAATAATCATAGGGGGTTCCAGAAAGTAGACATACCATAGATTTATACAAATAACATTTATTTATAGAACATCGTTATTAATGGAAATATGTTGAAGCTGAAAATGTTATCCTTTATTTATAAAATCTGTTTTTATTTATTTAATTTATTCGTCCAATAAAAAGAAAAATGCTAAAAATACAGATTTAAAAACATTCAAATGATAAATAAGACAATAGTAAAAGGCCTGTACAAGGTTAATGATGATGAGCAAAAACTTAATACAGAGTATATAGGCCTACAGTTCAATTTCATACATATTTTTAAAGAAGGTGGTTCGGCAGAAAATGAAACCATTGGAATTCAAGTTCTGTAATTAGGATTAATACAACTTATAAATGTTTTAATATTATAGAAATGGAATAAACATTTTTAATATAGTTATCCAAATTGTTTCAGACACAAGAAAATGGAAAAAGCAAAACTACCGTAGTCTGTGAAAAGTAGTAGTATTATATTTATTACTATATATTACCATCGGTAAACATTTTTAGTCGCGTGGAAGCGACTCTATAGTTCACTATGTCGGTCGGTCGGTCTGTCTGTCGGTCTGTCTGTCTGTCGGTCCGGAATCACTATGCGTTTTATCGCTTTATGACCTTATCTTGATATCAGTTTAATCTAGCTAAGTCAATTTTTCACAGAATATTCCTTATGGCCAGGAATCGATGTGGTTATGTTTTCACGGTGCGCAATAAAAAATTACGCGGTCTACGCACGATTTAACGAAATCACGTTTGTAATCATATCTTAACAACCATGAATCACAATTAAATAAAATTTGGTACTCATAAATTTCAGGGCATAAATCATCATATGGGAATACAATTACGTGCGTAGCGCATGTAACGCATGCGTACGCGCGCTTAAAATTTTCAAAATTTATTTTCGATGAAATAAGAGTAGGGGCCTACGTTTCAGGCAATTTTAAGCGTTTACAAAATTGCCATGCGTGCGCTGATTTTTGCGCGCGCACTGCGCGTTAAATGTTGTTGCGCACTCTTTTTGCCCGATTTCTGTTTTCTTGACTTACTTTTCAACTTGAAATTACGTTATACGAGCACGTCAAAAGTGACAGGCTACGCACGTGTAAATTAAAAAAATATAAATGTTTTTAAACATTTCAACATTTTTAAACATTACAGTAATTTCGGTCACTATAGTTCACTATGTCGGTCGGTCCGTCTGTCTGTCGGTCTGTCTGTCTGTCGGTCTGTTTGTCTGTCGGTCCGGTATCACTATGCATTGTAGCACGCGACTTAATGGCTGTTGGCCTTGTTTAAAGAGGGGATAAGTTTTTGCAATTAATTTATTCTATTTTGAATAGAAACCGAAACATGTTTACTAATAAAACTGTCTGTAGTTTTTAAACTATTCTTTGTGGACTCTCTGCCTTTGGTTCAATTATTAAAGCATTTAGTTCCAGGTTATATTTTTATATTTAATTTTATTACGTTCATTAAAAGCAGGATTAGACTTTATTTTCCACATAATAGAGACACCCGATGTTTGCCTGAAGTATATTAGTTTAAACATCGAAGACACAAAATACACAATAACAAATTCAAACTTACCTTTGTCCTCTGCGATACTGATCTCAAACTGGATATTACGCTCATCGAGTAGGCCATATATATGGAGAAGTAGGCTGTCGAGACATGTCTGTATCTAACAATGGCCGTTACCACTTGACAAACCATTAAGATTTGCTTAAGCAATTTAAGGTGGCGACAAGGGACATAATCACAAAAATACCACACCTCAATATTATGTGAATGATGCTACTTGTCATTGTTGGGTATTTGTCATCAATTTGTTAATTCGCTATACAGCTGTTTGGTGTAATTTAAATAAATGAAATAGAATAAATATTAAAATAAAAACCGAATGCGAAACCCGGAAAAAAAAAAACCAAACACAAGCAAAATGTAATTAATTATACATATTATTGTAGTATCTCAACTGTTCTTAATTTTTTCCAAATGAGATCAAATAGCGTCAATATATAGCTCATTCGTTTAACTGTCTGCTAGCTGAAACATGCTGTAATTTGTTTTTGAATTTTGTAACGTTTTAACAGTATTTTACAGGGCCTATGGCGTTTTTGCAATCTGCATTTTTAATAGTATTTTAAACATTATTTTAACATAGGCCTCTAAATAGTATTTTAGAATTGCCTTACAATGTGATGTATTTTATTATTTTATTAAATTGTGCAAAATTAATTTGCATTTTAAAGTGGACCAATAACATTTCTTGAATCTTGAAGCCTATTTTTCACTAGTCGAATTATGTTGGCGCGTATCCAAAGCGTTAACTTATGCGCATGCGCATTCATCACGAAAAATCGCAACACTCAGAGCTCAGTAATTAGCTGTGTTCATGAGAACTCAGCTCCTCAACAGACACGCGATGAACACGACAATCGCAGCTATTTGCTCTTTGTAGTGTAAAGGGTAGCACGATTTTTTAATCTGCAATAACGTCATAGTATAAGACCTGCCTGGGTGGACAGGAATAAAAGAAATACAACAAAAGGTGACAGGGTGGAGTCTGAATAAGAGTAGAAAACAAAGAAGGTAGCTTGGTAGAGATATAAACAATTTTGGAATGAAACTAAAAAAAAAACAGGTTAAATGGTGGTTAATATTGAAACTTAAAACTGTTGGGTCAATTTTACCGATCTGGGAGTGATTTATGTTGATGCATATATATTTTTTTTATTACAACTTAAAACCACAAAACCTTTTGGACTTAACATTAGGAACAATGTTAAGTCCAAAAGGTTTTGTGGTTTTAAGTTGTGTAGAATATCTGGGCTTGATGTAGTTTACGAATAATGAGGGCACCAACACAACAACGCAAACTATGTAAAATTCAGTACTTTTATTCTCTGACTCTGAAAATAGTCGGGTGACTAGAAAAATACAAATAATAATCACTTAATATCGTTTAACAAGTCTCAAATAAACGAACAATTTGAATAACTAACCAGAACGTGGTTCTATGAACAATGTTATACAGTATGTCTAACAAATGATCAAATAGATGGTTTTAATTAAATACTACATATGAGTTAATCCAATAATGTTCAAACCTTACATGAATTATGGCGCAAACTCATAAACCACAAGCCTTCAATTCAGTAATCGTTAAGTTACAAGTTGACTGTAAAACAAATATCAATAACATATAATAGGTACCTGCAACTTATGGTGACACGCCCTTTTTTGATGTCACCAAAAAAGTGTGACCTGATATTCAGTTCGCGCTGAAGGTTCTTTTTTAAAAAAATCTTTAAAATTACTTCTGGTTGGCTAATGATGACATTATTGGTACCAAAATGTCAACAGGAAGTTGTTCTACTGCTGGGAATTTTTTTCTTTTCTTTTCTGATGTTTATTTTATGAGTTACAACGATTCGAAAATATGCCTCATCAAAATACGTCTTTTTTTCATAAAAAGTGAGTTAGTCCATTATTTTCATGTTTCAGTCCATATACTACATGCTATTATGATTATTTTGACATAAGTTTTGTGTATATTGATAGATGTTACAATGGAATTTTTAGATGTTGAAATTTTGTATTTTTTCGACATGTTTACCTAGCATAGCATAGGATGTAGTGTTAACGGAGGGATGTATCTCCCTGGTTAAAGAATAGGCCTTTGGCGGTCTATGTCGACTCCTTTGTATACATAATATATTTCACTCTAAATCACTCTAAATATGTTTTAAAAAGTAGGAAATAAAATAAAACAATGTTTGATTTATAATCTTCAATTATGTTTTGGTACTAAAGTTGTTAGAATACAGCGATTTTAAAAGATTGCAAATAAATATTTTTCAATAATAACAATAACCCGTATGAATATTAGTACGCTAGGTTGTCAGTTTACAATGCGGCCAATCAGAGTGCGTGTTTTTACCCAAGCTGGTGTAGATTATGATTTTTATTGTCTATTGTCCATTTAAACTTTGACCCTTAATTTTTTGTTTTTTTCATCTGGTTGAATTCCTTGTATTTCGTTATCTTTCACTTATTTATAACAACACATTCTTTAACTAAAAAAAATAAATTTATTTGTTTAAAAAAAAATATATAGTTAAATATGCTAAATATATATTATTTTAATGTACAGTTGTTGTGACGATCCATAGTATGGAGGAACCACTGGGATTGACTCTGCTGCAATTTATCAGACCGCAGTATCTTGAGATACCAAGCGATGCAGGTTCGATTCGATACAAAACGGACACATTAGATATATATATTTTACCTAAGTAAAAAAAAGTCATATAAGAAGATATCTAAAATATTTTTTATTATACAATATTTCTGTAAATCCAAAATCTACTGTATTTAATTTGGTAAAGAATTCTGCTAAAAAGAAAGTAGCTAAATTTGATGTTTTTAAAGTCAAGAATTTCTCAAAGTTTGTCAAACTGGATCCACCATCTCAGAAACCTTTACAGACCAAATATATTTTAAAATTTGGTAAATTGTGATGGGATATGCAGGGATTAGGTATATTGATGTAATGAGGTACTTTGTAATAATGTATATTGACAATGTATAGAAAATAAATTTAAAGAAAACTATTTTGTAAAAATGCTTTATTTCATCATCGTTTTAAATTGTTGCAACTTTTTTTATGTCTGTTTTTTATTGTTGTTTTAATCTACCAAGCAAAGTGAATTTCCATTTTTATGGACAAATACAATTTCTTGAATCTTGAATCATACTATCAGTGACCACACATCACCATTAACAGGGCTGAAAGACAATATAATATAATAGATAATAAATTAGACAAACTTGGACATTATACAAAACCTTTTGACGGAAAAATGCAAGCAAATCAAGTAAAATATCAACAGAACCTTCGACTTTACACAGTGAGTGGTATTACACCAGTGAATGAGTCTGTCAACATCATTTTGTAACAACAACATATTATTTGATTGATTTGATTGATTGATTGATTGATTCTTTTATTTTTCACACAACATTCTTAAAAATATAAATAAAAGATTAAGTACAATAAAGTGTGAAAAACAGGATAACCACAAGCAAGCAAAGCTTTTAATCTGTGGCACCCTAACTTAAAATATAAATTTACAAATATATTACAAAAAATGTTTTCATGTAGTAAATAAATGAAGGAAAATACAACGTACTATAATATAACATATATATATACATCAGTCTCAGAATATATACAAAAATGTAATTAATTAAGTTAAAGTTAGACATATTTTACAAATGTTGTTTTCGCATAGATATATTGTTTCTTTATAACTATTAATGCACTTATTTAGTAATAGTTTTTTAAATATTGATATATTTTCACTCTCTCTTATATTTCTTATAAGTTGATTCCATAGCTTAGGTCCTCTATATGCTATACTTTGCTGACCCATATTAGTTGATTTTAATTTTATACAATAATTGTCTTTATTTCGAGTGTTATATGTATGATAATTATCAAATAAACTGAATAAAGAATTAAAACATTTTGGAAGTTGTCCTTTTTGGTATTTAAACATAAAATTTAAAACACTGTTTTTATACAAATCAAATATATTAAATGTGCCCGTTTTCACAAAGAGCTGAGAAGAGGGATGATGAAAGTCTACCTTACAAATGATCCTAAGAGCTTTTTTTTGAAGCAATAGAAGGCGATCCAAATTGTCTTTGTTCCCCGCACCCCATACAATAATACCATATGTCAACACTGGTAATATAAGTGTCTTGTATATGGTAAGTAACACTTCAGTAGATACTAATTTTTTTATATGACACATGGCACCAATTATTGAGGATGCTTTACAAGAAACTGCATTTGTATGGTGTCTAAAGTTCAGTTTCTCATCAATGACGACACCGAGAAATTTAGTATATGGTACTCTGTCTATTGAAACTCTATTTATTGAAAGTACAAATTGGGATGTGTCAATGTTGGTATTCTTTCCACTAAATAACATATACGTAGTCTTGGTTGTATTAATAGTTAATCTATTAGTTTTACACCATTTCTCAATTTTATTTAGTTCATTTGTCATTATTGTAAAGGCAGTGACGATATCATTGTGTTGTAAAAACATATTCGTATCATCTGCAAACATTATTAAATCAACGACATTACTTACAGAAAACATGTCATTTATGAAAATCAAAAACAGCAGGGGTCCAAGGATTGACCCTTGTGGAACGCCTTGTTTTATTATTTTGGTTACAGACTGACACTTCCCAATTTGTACGAGTTGTTGTCTTTCTCTAAGGTAGCTTCGGTACCAATCAAGAACCACGCCTCTTATTCCATAATGGGGCAATTTTGTGAGCAATAATTCATGATCTATCGAATCGAACGCCTTGGATAAATCCAAAAATACGCCAATCATAAATTGCTTGTTGTCAACGGCTGTTGTTATTTTATCAAGGACTTGTAGGAGGGCGTGGTTAGTTGAATGACCTGCCCTGAATCCATATTGAGATTCATGTAACATATCATATTTACACAAAAAAAGCGATTGTTTGGTCATATACGACCCTTTCAAATACCTTAGATATACATGGTAATATCGATATTGGTCTATAATTTTCTATGTTCTCCCTTGCTCCTTTTTTATACACAGGAATTGTTTTAGCAATTTTTAGTTGACAAGGAAATACACCCGATTGAAGGGATACATTGATTATATGAGATAACGGTTTAGCCAGTATATCTGAGTTATTTTTTATATAAATGGTACCTATGTCATCACAACCACTTGACTTATTTACATTTAAGTCATTAATGTATTTAATGATATCGGACTCGGATACAGCTCTAAAAAACATTGAATTCAAAATGTCATGTTGTATTTTATATTCGGTGTTACTATTACGGTTATCATCACCTGTCATTTGGTCACCTATATTTATAAAGTATGTGTTAAACGCATTCGCTATGGATGTTGGGTCATTAAGTTGATGGGAGTTGATTTTCATTTTTTGAGGCATGTCTTGATGTTTCATCCTACCTAATAATGAGTTTATGACACCCCATGTTTTCTTTATATTACTCTTGTGCTTTTCAAATTCATTTTGTAATAAGTAGTTTTCCTTTCTCTTATTATTGATGTTAACTTATTCTTATATTTCTTATATTTAGATTTATTTATATCTGTTGGTTTCTGTTTATATTTGATGTATAATTTATTTTTGGTACAAAGAGATTTTTGAATTCCATATGTTATCCACGGGGATTTAATTGTATCTACTTTTAACCTAACTCTTTTTAGTGGGAAATGCTTATCTATCATTGTTTTTAAAGAATCTGAGAAACATTTATATGATTCATTCGAATTTTCAATGCTAGTTACATATTGCCAATCATAGCCCTGTAATTCAAGTCTAAATTGCCGTTTTTGTTGATCAGTATAGCTTCTTTTTATTATAAATTTTTCTGATCGTGGTAATGAATAATTTTCTGAATCATCCATGCAGAAAACTGCAAAGTGGTCAGATATGTCGTTAACTAATATCCCTGTGTTAATATTTTGGAATTCCTGATAATTTGTATAAATATTGTCAATTACTGTTGCGGTATCTTTTGTGATTCGGGTGGGTTTATTAACTAGTGGAATGAAAGATTCTGTTAGCATGTTGTCTACGTGAGTTTGAACATTATTGTCACAGTTATATTTTTGTAGATCTAGGTTAAAGTCACCCATAAGGTATGCCTTTTTATTTTCATTGTTTATCATGTGCATTAATTCACTAAGTTGATTATTAAATGTTGGAATATGGGCTTTAGGGGGCCTGTAGATTATTCCACATATAATTGATTTATCATTATTTTTTAATTCAATTATAATGCACTCTCCCTCGTTTATCATAGCAGACAAGTCATTTCTTATTTGATATGATATATTTGAGTGTATGTACAATGCTACACATCCCCCTGTCTGGGTTTCTCTGTTTTTAAAGATAGGTGTATAGTTTGGAAGTGTATATAAACCAAGGTGATGTTTGCTTGAAAGCCAAGTTTCAGTAAGTCCTATTACATTAAATTCAAAATCGAGAGAGGATACATAATTTTTAAATTCTTCAAATTTGTTAACAATACTTCTACAGTTTAATGCAAACATAGAAAAACTATTAGTTGACGTTTGACTGAACGTGGATTTAAATGTATCAATACTAAAGTAATAGTTTTCCTTATAGTTAAATGCGGTTGTATTTTCGTCTTCATAATTAAAATTATCAATATTTAGAATTGAAAACATATAATTTCGTTAATATAAATAAATATCAGTTAATTATAGGGCCTAATGACAAAAGAAATATTTGATAATAAATATAACCTTATTTGCTATATCTGTACATTAGCTCCCCGTCATATTTTTTTTTTATTTTACCGTGACCCCTTATTAATGAATGTAGTAATACAAATTTATATACAATTTTATAAACAACCCCAACTTATATGAATGCACTGTATGCAACAGTTCACAGCAATGTGGGGCTGTGTATAATAACAAGACATGGATAGTATTTTGTCCAAATTACATAAATACCATCTCATGTTAAATAAGTGTGTTGCTTACTAACAGAGTGTGGTCTGGTCACTTTGTAGGTTCACGGTATAGTCTCCCATCTATATATAATGATCCATTTCTAAATACAGGATGTCTTCCTTCATTGTATGCTTTCAACATTATGTCTCGGTACTCACGTTTCTTCTTGGCATCTGATGCTGTAAGGTCCTCCATTGCATAAAAATCTTTATTTTTCAGTGACTTCACCTTCTTAAGAACCTCGTTTCGTTCTGGCCTATAGATAAATTTAGCAATTATTTGCCTAGGTTTTTGGTCTCCTCTGGTCTGTTTACCGGTTCTATGGGCGTTTTCAATGTTAATATCCTTCAGGTGTAGTTTATCGCTTATAAGTTTATTTAGTTTATCTAGTGTATTTTCGTTCTCATCTTCATTTATTCCTCCAAATCGTAAATTAAATCCTCTTGAATATCTTTCCATTCTATGAATATTCACTTCTAGGTTACTAATTTGCTTATTTTTCTCCTTCAGTTCTGTTTCAATGTTGTCAATACGTGTATTTAATCTACTTACACTCGCTTGGGTTTCCGTAGTGGATGTTGTGTAATATTCCAATGACTGGTCCATAATACGTTGTGTTTCTTCCACTTTTGTTATTCTTTCTATTAGTACTTGTTGATTGGATTTGATCGACGATATTCCATCTTCGATTCTTTTATTAATATCAACAAACATCTCTTTTAGATCTTTTCTCAGGGCCTTTATTTCAGAAGATGACGTGTCAGTCCTCAAGTCAGTAGTCGCGGGAACTTTAAGCTGACGTGGCATAGGCGTTGCCTCAGTAGTTTCAGATATTTGTTTAGATTTCGCTCTAGTAGCACTCATTTTTTACAATAGACTTCTTATTTTACTTTTATTTGATTGTAGAAGCTGTTTAAAACTTACGTTCAGTTTATTTCATCCTTTAACTTACTTTTGGGAGTTCGATAAGTTTTAGCTTTGACGGAGCTCAGTAACTGTACGTCTTCATTACATAGCGCCCTCTGTTGTAAAAAAAATTTAAGGTTTGTATAGACTTAAATAATTTAATATCTTCAGCAAACATAAGAACAAACATTACAAAACATTAGAATAATGAGGAACAATGGAAAAATCGTTGATAAACATAACAAAAAAAGAGGCCCCAAAATTGGTCCCCTTGCCATTTGAGTTGTCGGGAGCTTCACATTTAACTATTTATTAGCCTTTTTATCTCAGGTAGATTAAATTCTTCTAAAAGCATATGGTTGGTGTTGTCAGAGGGTAGGGAAAAAGTTGTTATAACGTAAATGGGTTTGGTTGTAGTTGAGAAGAGGTAGATTCATGTTTGGAAAAATAATAATTTTAAAACAATTTTTAAGAATATTGCACTTCATTGCCACACTTTTTTTTCTTATGCATTGAAATGCCTATACTGATTTTTTATGAAAAAAAAAACATTAAAAAAATTATAAAAAATTACCATGTTGACGAATTTTAATTATTTTTGTGTTATTAAATTTCTATTTTTTTCCTTCATTTTTTGATGCATGACTCGATCTGTTTCAATAAGTTTGAATTTTTATGTTAGGTACCTACATATAACAATCAATTAATGACTTTCTTTCAATAAATCAATAGTTATTAAATCGAAATAATGAAGGTTTATAATCAATTATCAATATCACAAGCAATAATATAAAAAATGTATTAGCTCCGATGGGCGCAGCCATCTTGGAATCTACTGTTTTGACACGTGACCGTAAAGTGATCCATCTTCGTCACTTGACCTTAAGATGCTCGAACATGCTCGAAGCATGAGAACACACACATCGTGTTAGATGAATGTCTAACTTTCCAACTAAGAAAACTACGTTAAATTAGCATCAAACATGCTGTAGTCTGGCAATTAATGATCTCAAACAATTACTTAAACTAATATTAACAAATTAAAGATAAAACATACCCAAAAACAAGCTTTTTTGATGCATAAGATTGAGTAGCAGCGACGAAGGATGCATCTCATTCGTACCTCTTATGCTACTGACGCGCCAAACCAAATAATCTGGGTTCCAGATGGAGTTTTGTCTTAATATTAGTAAAAAGATAAATATTTTGGCACATATGGCGTTTCATACGTATACTAATTGATTTGTATTTTCAGACAAAAATCGCGGTCGAAATAAAAACAAATAAATAAAAAAAAAAGATAATACAGACTTGGGGCAAGTCTAAACCAAATACTGTATAGCACCGCTACAGTTACAAAATGGCATTTATCTTAAAAGTTATTTACAAGTTGTAATAAAAAAATATATATACATCAACATAAATGTCATATCATCTACAAATATTAGTGTTATTTCACTTTTAAAAGTCGATTTATATCAATTTCTCATCAATATAATGTACGTGTCCACGTCATATTCATCTACAAATTTTAGTGTTATTTAAATTTTAAAAGTCGATGTATATCAATATACACATCAACATAATGTATACGTGTCCACTTCATATTCATCTACAAATATTAGTGTTATTTCATTTTTAAAAGCCGATTTATATCAATATCTCATCAACACATCGACATGTATATGTGTCCCGGTCCCGTCCCGGTGGAATCGTCAAATCCCACCGGGATGGCCCCATCCCGGTGGGATTCCACCGCATCCCGATCGGGATCTCGATCTCATTTTTTATGGGGTACTAGCATTAAACATAAAATGTATATAGAAAGAAACTAAATATTGTTATTCAAACATTAATTATACGGATAATTGATTATTTGAAATAAATAAATTAATATTGTAAATATTGTTATTAACTATAACAAACATCAATAATAATTGATTATTTGAAATAAATAAATTAATATTGTAAATATTGTTATTAACTATAACAAACATCAATAATAATTGATTATTTGAAATTAATTAATTAATACATATTGTTATTAACTATAATTAGTAAGTATGGGTATGGCAAGATAAAGTGTTATAAAAATAAGGTTTTTAACTAATTTTTAATGTTAATAAATGTAAAGCTATAAAATGTACATAGAAAGAAATTAAATATTATTATTCAAGCATTAATTAGACGGGTATTTGATTATTTGAAAGGAAAAAGTTAAGTTAAGTTTAGTTTGAAAGAAAAAGCAGTTCCAACTTCTTTGAATGTTATTGTTAATGAAAAAAGTAAAGTTGTTGCTAATAAATATTCAACTACCCTGTAGTTCCATTTAAATTCACCAAGAACAGTATAGAAAACGTAGATATGGGCGCTCCATACCAACGGTCCCTTTGCACAGGAAGTCGAATTGAATAGCGGCCGGAGTGCATAACATCGCGCTAAACTGATACGGCGGCCGGAGTGAAGCGCGGCCGGAGTGATCGGCTACCTTTTATAAAGATTCCAATAAAACAAATAAAATTATTAAACAGGATCATAATTATAAAATGACACGAAACTTTAAAAAATGTAATGAAGACAGTTTTTTAAACGATTTATTAATGGTAAATTGGAATGGTATTACCGCCAGTGGCGACGTAAGTCAGAGTGCCAAACTTCTCGAAACTACACTAACCAACATTTTAGATAAACATGCTCCTTGGAAAAAACACAGGGTACGTAAAAAAACAGCTTCTTGGCTCTCTGATGATGTAATTGAAAATATGAGAGAAAGAGATAAACTCAAAAGAGAATGTAAACATTCTAAAAATGAATCACTCTGGAAAAGGTACAGAAAGTATAGAAATATGTGCAATAAATTAATACGTAAAAGTAAAGCTAATTTTATTAAAGAAAGTGTAAAAGAAAATAAAAAGGATGTAAAAAAAACATGGGATACCATAAAATATATTATATCGTCAAAAAAGAAAACTCAAACTATTCAAACAATTTGCAATGATAATGGCGATGTCCTCTATAAAGCTAAGGACATCGCAAATGAAATTAATACATTTTTCTCAAATATAGGTTCAAATCTTGCATCACAAATACATGAGCCGATAAATGATATAAATTATGATGAAATCGATGCTTTCACCGAAAATAATTTTGAATTCGAACACATCACATGTGAATTTGTATATAAATACTTAAGTAATCTTTCAAAAAACAAAGCCACTGGTCATGATAACTTACCACCGGGCATTCTAAAACTGTCTGCCCCGATTATATCCCCAACAATTACAAGAATCATAAATCACTCTTTCACAACATGTAAATTCCCAAATACGTGGAAAATAGCAAAGGTCACGCCAATTTTTAAGAATGGTGAAAAAACTAACCCTAATAATTATCGTCCCATTTCCGTCCTACCTATACTTTCAAAAATAATTGAACGAGTCGTTTTTAATCAACTTTATGGTTTTTTGAATAATAATAATCTGTTATGTATAAATCAATCAGGTTTTCGACCATTATACTCAACATCTACTGCACTTACAAAAGTGACGGAAGACTGGTATAGTGCAATAGACGAGGGTAAGCTGGTCGGAATCTGTTTACTAGATTTTAAAAAGGCCTTTGATACGGTAAACCATAACATACTACAGTATTAAGCAAATTGAGACTTTATGGTTTAAGTAAATATGTTTTAAAATGGTTCGAGAGCTATCTGTCTGAGCGAAAGCAATTCACAAATGTAAATAATACATTGTCTGACTATACACACATCCAATGTGGAGTGCCTCAGGGGTCAATCGTGGGCCCACTTGCTTTCCTCTTATATATAAATGACCTATCGAAAGTTGCAAACAAATGTAAAATAAGTATGTATGCTGACGATACTATAACAGGGAATAATTTCGCCAGTGTAGCATAGCAAAAAGCTATACAAAACAACCTTCTTGCTACACATTTCTACAATTGTGTAGCAAAAAATACGATAGAAAACTATGATTCTCGACTAAAAAATCAGTTTGATTCGCAATATTGCTAAACAAAATTTTAAAATGAAATTTTTCCCTGTATAATTTATTATTCTTCAAAAAATGAAAATGAAATATACCAAAGTATAAATGAAGAACTTATACAAATCGACGATTGGCTAAAAAATAATAAATTGAGTCTAAATGTCTCTAAATCCGAGTTCATGTTGATCGGATCGACAAACCGATTGGCAACCACCAAAGAAAAAAATAGATCAGTTAATATAGATAACGATGTTGTACCACGCGTTCGATATTGCAAACATCTCGGTATCATAATAGACGAACATTTATCATGGAAAAATCAGATTGAATACATTCAAGGTAAAGCTCTAAATGAATTGGGTATGCTCAGACGATGTAGCTATTATTTTCCACAAAACATATTAAAACATATTGCAAACTCTATTGTAATACCTTACTTGAGCTATTGTAACATAATTTGGGGAAATAGTAGTCAAACTCTAATGAAAAGAGTTCAAACTATCCAAAACAGAACAGCTTGAATCGTATGTGGTCTAACATGGGACAAACCTAGTAGTGAGGCACTAAGACAAATTAATTGGTCACCTTTATTTTATCAAGATAGATATGAATGTTGTATGGTTATATATAAGGTTTTGACAGATAATGCCCCACCTTACCTAAATAATGTATTTACATACAATGATATAAATTATAATCTAAGGCACAGTGATACACATCTATTCATCCCGAAGCCAAAAACTGATTTAAAAAAACGAAGTCTGTCTTATCGTGGAGCAATTATATGGAATAGTCTCAATGTTGATACCCTTCCAAATTCAGTTAAGTTGTTTAAAAAGTATCTGAAAAATGCATTGTAAAACATAAGGGTATCTACGATGGTGTACATACAAATCAAAAAGATTTATTATGTATTACAGTAGAATTCCCATAAATTATACACTTCGATAAGGGTTTCCGTTTACACGGGAAGTACCGGTATGGTGTACCATAAATAGAGGTGTCAGATGAAGGAGATTCTGCTGTAATTTTGTTTCTTTTCAATTTCAATTTTTTTTGTTTCTGTCGCATTTATATGGTGTTGATTTTTTTTTTTTTGTAATACAGTATCACGAACTTGTGTAAAAACAATCAATATTGATTGAACGAATTGTACTGCACATCAGTTTCGTGTCTAAATAAGGTTTATATATATATATATATTCCTGGGAGTATGCGATTCTCGAGACGATTTGCGAGAAACACGTCTGTAAATTCATCAGTTTAAAGGATTTATTTTTTTTTTATTGAACACTTTTATATTTTAATTTAAAAAATAGCTTAAAATAATAACACTTTCTTATTAATAGTAATACACAATATGCATTTCTCTTAAGAACAAAATATAAATAATTTCATAATGTAATAAATATAAGTCTACTTTTTCTTTTCTCTTAAAAACAAAGTCTATAAATAATTTGTTGTCATTTTTTTTTTTTTTAGCATATTTCCACAAAAAAATTATTTAATTAAACATAAAACTTTCTTATTCAAATAAATAGTTATTACTTACTAAATAAACAGATGATAAAAGTTCTATAAATAATTCAAGATTAAAAAAACATTATATAAAAAACAGTACTAAGTCCTTTTTTATTTTTAATGCAAAGTTACCAGTCAATAAGTTCATGTTTTTCCAAGAAAGGACTCCATTTGTTTAAATAAGTATGATGCTCCCCTTTAGTTTTCAAAATAAATTCTTCTTGTTTAGGCCTAACGTGTAACTTAATCTCATTCACGAATCAAGCAATATTAGGCTTAATTTTTCTCATTTTACAGCTATATATGTAGTGTCTACAAATTAGTAAAATAGTATTTAGGGCTTTAAATGTTTTTTTTCTAACTCCAAAAAGGCATAATTCTGGGTTGATAATTACATTTATATTAAAATATGATTTCAACCATTGTTTAATCTTTCTCCAAAATATTTTAATTTTACAGCATTGTGCAAAAATATGTATTAAGGTTTCTGTTTCTGCTTTACATAAAGCACATAAAGGTGAGTCAATTTCCCAATTTTATACAAAAAGGAGTTATTACCTAAAATTCTATGCACAATTTTATATTGAAACCAGATTTGTGGTGTGGACATAGTAAGTGAGAAAAACATGGTATTAATAATTTCCCACTCTTTATCAACATATAAAGTATCCAATGCCTTCTCCCACTTAATTTTAGCTTTCGATTGTTTTTTTCTAGAGTTGATTATAAATTAGCTTTGATCCTTTTTTATTTTTTATTACTACGCTAAGGTTAAAAGGTAGTAGTGGGCTATTTATTTTTCCTTTTGGAGAAATTTGATATAAAGACGTATGTTGTCTGACCGCATGTATTAGGCCTTCATATTGAAGAAAGTTGATGATTATGATGTTTACTAAGTTGTTTTAATTGAGTTATTCCATGTCTATCAACTAAATCATTTATAAAATTCACCCCATGATTGCTCCAGTTTTTATAATACTGTAGATACTTTCTCCGCCGACTTTAATATTGTCATTCATCCAGACTGTTTGTCTACATATCGATTCGGTGCTCATAGGAGTGTTGTGTTTCACAAATACGCACCACGCCTTTATTACATTCAGCCAAAATGCATTGTAAGGCTTAACCTTCGCTAGTTTGATTAATTTCGATGATCCGCCTTCTATGAGCCAAGTTTTATGAATATTCAACACGAGTGGAACTAAAAGAGCCCATCCCGTCTCATTGGACGTTACTTACCGTCTAACCCACGTGATTTTTACCGATTGAATATATGCGTTTATATCGACCATTCGTAAGCCTCCAAATTTATTTTCTTGTATAAGTTGATCTCTGGATATTCTATTCACCCCTTTCCATATGAAACGATATAGTTCTGACTTAAGTGATTTTGTTACATTTTCAGGGGGATCGGGTAATGTCGAAAGGATATAGGTAAGTTTGGACAGTAATAAAGACTTAACTACCGTGATTCTTCCCAACAAAACAGTTAAGTTTCTTTTTGACCAATGTCTCATTGTATTTTTTATTGATTTATATACGTCTTCATAGTTCAAATCTATCATTTTATTTAAATTTGTACTGAAGCGAATACCCAATGATTCAAAAGGTTCTCCATGTTTGATCCATTTTATATTATAGTTTTCGCATCATTGAGTCACCTCGGTCTTTAAACGAGCCAACCCAGACAGCATTTGTTTTGTTCACATTCACTTTTAGCCCGGACATTTTGTAAAATACGTCGAGAGTCTTAAATGCTTCGTGCATTGACTTTTCTTTACCGTCAAGAAACAATACAGTGTCGTCCGCATACTGAGATAATCGATACTCATGATTTGCAATTGATATTCCTTTAATTTGTTTATTTTCAGATATCATTGAGGATAAAATTTCTGCGCAAAGAAGAAACAGGTAGGGACTGAACCTATCCCCTTGTCTACATCCTCTTTCGATTAAGAATGATTCGGAGAACTGAGGATTTTGCATCTTTATATAGTACGTTCACCCATTTTTTAATGGATTGTCCGAAGTTAAAATGTTTAAGAACGCAGTTAACAAATGTGTGAGAAATGCAGTCGAACGCTTTTTCAAAGTCTATCAGTAAAAGCAGACCAGGAATTTTCTTCTTTTTACAAATTTGAATAATATCATACATAAGTCTTGTATTTTCGCCTATATATCTCCCATTAATAAATCCTTTCTGTTGTTCACTAATTAATATATCAAGGACCGATTTTATTCGTTCTCTGCAATGCATGACGAAACAAGTTTATAAGTGACACTTAATGGTACTCACGAAAAAGTTACTTCACAAATGTTGAGTCAAAATAAATGACAGGTGCGAAACGGAACTAGTGCCAGAAGTTATAAGTTCTTTGGTTTTTATTTATTTAGCAAAGGTACTTTTTAGCCATGTCATACGCCAGTGCGCCCTCATGGACTGGCGTTGTTCGTTGTTGCTTTGATTTCCATGTTGTTGTATTGAGTTATTGACAGTTATTAAAAAATACATTCGCTTTGCATCGCTCTATGTGTGATCTGTAGAGTTGTGGAATATAAACAACCCTATTATATTGGCGATAAGTTGACCGATTAAGTTTGATTACTGATGGCTCATCACAAAGACATTGTAGTGGTCGGAGGAGGAATAAGCGGTAAGTATATTTGGGAAAATTTGATATTTTGCGGCAAACATACTACGCCGTGGTTAGGAATCCGGCACCGGAACTCAACTGCCCACCGTTAGGGAATCCGACACGCTATTGCGCATGCCCAGAGCTCTGGGAAGTGAATTATAGCTTGCGCTAATAGTGCCACACACACCACACCACCGCCGAGAGTCGGAGTGTTATAGGGATTTACTGTAGCCTAGATAGTCGTTGCGCGAGCGAGAGAGCGATGGATGAAACTTGGCCTATGCCATACATGAATGAATTAATAATTAAAATAATACTACGCCACGCGTTAAAATAATCATAATGATATTAATAAGTATCAGTATCTATCTAAGAATCGTAATGCTGTTTTTAGCGTTGCGACCCTGACTTCCCGAACAGTTTTTTCACATCCACGCGGTTGTTGCCGTCAACAAATCAACTTGTGATTGCATGTTGTTATGTACCGTACAGTATAATGCAGGCCCGTAGCCAGGGGGGTTTTTATGGTTCGGGCGAACCCCCCTTTACAGCGACACCCCCCCCCCCCCCTTAACCGACTGCGAACCCCTATCCCCGACATCCACAATACCTCACCACACCCTCATCTCTGAAAATCCTCCAAATACGTGCCCCACAATACAAAAGGTTGTTTGTAAATTGAAAAATTTGTAAACTCGTTCGTGAATAACTCATTGGTTGCCGATTTTCACCTGAAAAATAATACGAATTTTTGGTCCCAGGATGTAACATGATATTGACGCGAGCTTGGGCACGAACTAATCGTACAAAGAACACCGCTAGACAACCGCGTACCTATTAATTGTTTCGATCACTGGCAGTCAGCATGCATAAAGTATATAGCCTTCCGACGTACATCAAAAAATGGAACGCTGCGGTTACCTACAATATTTATGTGTGGCTATGAAGTATAGTGTATCATCATCATAGAGGATTATAGTGAATTTAATATATTACACTATAATATCTATGGTATCATGTACTGTAGTTTACATTAGGCCTATGGCATTCGATTATTTTTTTCTAGACCACCAGCCGATACGTAGGCCTACTCAACTGTATCAATACCACCTATTTACATTGATATATTTAGTTTCCTCAACAAATTGCTGTAAATAAATATAGATAGAGCTATCAGGGGCGGTCGCAGGACTATTTTAAGAGGGTTGCCCAAAGACTCCAGGGCTGTAGACACTGAGTATTTGAGCAAGCAAATTGTTAAATGACACCCCTAGATGGCCGCAAATAGTACTCTCGCACGTAAATTTATGATAAATTTTTTTTCGTTCAATGCAAACGTCGCGGGGAAGTCTCCGATTAAGGTACTTTTGGTACGGTAATACATTCTAATAACTGTACTCAATTAATGTAAATTAATTATCAATTAATAATTTTAAAAAGTTGTACAAAAAATATGAAGCAGTTGCTATAAATATATTGAGCAAAAGGTTAAATTGTATAATTTGGAATTTTAATTCATTTAAAAATGCTAAATAAAGTCAGATGTTAAAACCACATTTTCCAAAAATTCATTTTCATTTATCCACTATAAACTTTACAAAAGTATTGTTTTAAACCACACTCCAAATAAAACAAAGAAAATAATGGGGTAGGAAATTTGCAGAAAGAAGCAAACTTTGCTCTGTCACCGGTATAACACGGTTCAAATTTTGGAACGTCTATAAATTACTACGGAAACTCGGCCTATTTACGACGAACGTACGGAAATGAAGATAAATAGGGTACTACACGCATCGGAAATACAACACTATACGCACAATTATGATTTGGCCTAAAAATTGGCCTTAGATTATGGAAAACCCCCGGCAAAACGCAATAATTATGGACAAATCGATTATTAGCCTTGGCAATATGCCTAATATTTAAAAGGAATGAATATAGGCTATATTTCGTTTGTCGATGAATTTTTTAAATCATGTGTGAATGATTGATCCATTAGAGGTAATCTGTGATGGTTCTAGTAACACTGCTATGCGTGCGTAATTTGTGAATAATAGTATGCTACATACACGAGCCTAGATAGGGAGGATCTGTACTGTCGTTCATTGCGAGAGGAGGGGGAAGTCCGGTAATGTGTCATGAAAAATGTAACAAGCCAGAGATGAAATAAAATTACTAACATTTAGCTGATTGTCGTTGTTTTAGTCGTCGTCAGAAGTTTATCGACCGACATCTATTTCTCATGTGTAGTAGAGCGTTTCTTTGATTGAATAATTTTTTTTGTATTATAACACAAGTTCATTTTGGATTTTCAGTAAATTACCAATTGTTTACCAAAGTCAAACTGTAACTAATCCCTCACTATTCAATCAAAATGTTGTTATACTACTGTATTGTTGAAAAATGGATTGCGTGATATGAAAATAGATTGATAGTAAAGTGTAATAAAGACATGTTCTTGTCTGGTTATTAGGTATGCATGCTCTGATAAAGCAGTGGATTATTTTTGTAGCGTTCCATTTAAAATAGATTTTATTACAAAGAAATATTTTGGTTGTGAAGGTCGTTTTAACAATTAGGCTAATATCAAAACATTCAACAATGATAAAAGGCCCTGCAACTCTGTAACTACTTTATGACTAAGCCTATCAAGTTCCGTGTCCGGATGGTATACGATGAAATGGAACTCAATTTCAATTTAGTGGCAGAAACAACATTTAGTATGAAATTAAGGCTGTTGCCCGGGCCACAAGGGAAACACAGTGACAGTGGGACAGTGACCCAAATACTTAGTGTCCGAACCCCCCCTTGACAGATCCTGGCTACGGCCCTGTAATGCGTTATGAAAAATCATAAACTAGTCATGTAATTATATAATTCATAATGATATGAAGTTTATATATGAATGAAGCAACCACTTTTTAATTACAAAATAAATAGGCCCCACTGGTCACGTCTAACTGGTAGCCCTAGCCTAGATTAGTGAATCCCGTATTATAGGCATCTAGGCTAGTAGCTATGAAATGATCCATCGCTGTTGAAGTATAGAGTCGCCGATTACCTCGATCTGGGCATGCGCAATAGCGTGTCGGATTCCTTAACGCTGGGCAGTTGAGTTCCGGTGCCGGAATCCTAACCACGGCGAACATACGGCCTAGGCCTATAGACTATAGAAAGTGGAGCTCCACCCACCGGCGCACATGGGCCAGAATCAATTCAAAGTGTGCCAAAAGTCCAAAATGGTAAATGTGACAATCCAAACTTTTTAATATTGAATTAGGAGAAGACATCTTAAATTATACAAATCCACTAATAATTTTATATTTTTTAAATTTTAATAGTGTCTTGTAACCATGGAAACTTGAATAAACCATGACATAATTTCACTTAAAAAATGAGCAAAAACAACAGTTTTGATAAATTCGCTGTTATTTTTTCTAGAAAAAAGCAACGGATTTGATACTGCATGAAATTGTTGTCTGTTATTAATCATATTAGGCAGTAAATTTAAAATTTCCATTATTGCTTTATTTTGGGGTTAAAAGGCACCAAATATAGCCCAAAAATACCAAAAAATCGTATATTTTAAGTAAAACTACTAAAATAGTTTGGATTCGCGTCGATTCATGCGCTAATTTTGACATTAATATTTCGAGCAAAGCTTGAGCTTTACGTTAATACCAAATTTGGCTGCGACAATTTGCGACATTGCATATAGGAAGCGATTTAAATGTCCGTATACGTGCCGTTTTAAAATAAATGCATTCATTGACACATTAATGTACCGCAATCGCGCAAACTTGACGAAGAGAAAACCTTTCCATGACGCGTCTGTATTGGAAAAGGGAATGTTACCAGTGTGAGAATAAGTATTCATAAGTGTAGGTACACGTAACATGGACTCCATATCAAAATACAACTTTTGAAGCTGTTTATTCGGCTGGTTTAATTACCTACATTGAACTAGTCTGCGATGTATGTTAAGTTAAGTTATGTTAAGTGAAGAAGCCTACAGCTATAGGACTCTTGCCACTACACAAATGGAGTAGGTGCTTCGAAATGCTAATTCATATTGGGTACAGAATAAAAAAGTTGTGTATTTTGTCTGATAGTGAAAAAGCTATTGTTGCCGATATGGAGAAAAAAAAACCGATCGATTTAAAGAAGAAATATGACTGAAAGTAAATGAACCTAAATAGGGTTCAGGAAAACGATGGTAACACAGCTTGCATATCTTTCCAGGAAAAGGAGACTTTCGCTGAAATTTGCGGGTTGGATGTAAACCTAGTACACAGGATCCATATGATTTTAGTAGCAATATCATACAAATCGTGTTTAGACCCTTTACAATTTTGGGGGTATTGCTAAACTGCGCAAACTGCGCAAACACTGCGCAAACACTGCGCAAACACCAAAAAAAGCTGCGCAAACCTCCTTCAAAACAATTATTATTGATTAGAACACAACTAGAACTATATACCTGTAGGGAGACAATTTATGAGAAAAAAAATTTGAAATTCCTTTAAGTTTGCCTTTTTTTGGGTGAAAAACTTCAATTTTTGGGACAATTACTGATTTAACAGCGCAAAGAACAAAGAAAGCTGTGCAAACCTCCTTCAAAACAATTAATATTGATAGAACACAACTAGAACTATATAGGGAGACAATTTATGAGAAAAAAAATTTGAAATTCCTTTAAGTTTGCTCTTTTTTGGGTGAAAAACTTCAATTTTTGGGAAAATTACTGATTTCACAGCGCAAACAACAAAAAAAGCTGCGCAAACCTCCTTTAAATCAATTAATATTGATTAGATAACAAACTAGAACTATATAGGGAGACAATTTATGGGAAAACAAATTTGAAATTCCTTTAAGTTTGCCTTTTTTTGGGTGAAAAACTTCAATTTTTGGGGAAATTACTGATTTCACAGCGCAAACCCCCCAAAAAAGCTGCGCAAACCTCCTTTAAATCAATTAATATTGAACAACTAGAACTACAGTATATAGGGAGACAATTTATGGGAAAACAAATTTGAAATTCCTTTAAGTTTGCTTTTTTTTGGGTGAAAAACTTCAATTTTTGGAGAAATTACTGATTTCACAGCGCAAACCCCCCAAAAAAGCTGCGCAAACCTCTTTTAAATCTATTAATATTGATTAGATAACAACTAGAACTATATAAGGAAACAATTTATGGGAAAACAAATTTGAAATTCCTTTAAGTTTGCCTTTTTTTGGGTGAAAAACTTCAATTTTTGGGACAATTACTGATTTAACAGCGCAAAGAACAAAAAAAGCTGTGCAAACCTCCTTCAAAACAATTAATATTGATAGAACACAACTAGAACAATTGAGGGAGACAATTTATGGGGAAAAAATTTGAAATTCTTTTAAGTTTGCCTTTTTTTTTGGTTAAAAACTATTAATGTCCATTGCTATTATTCTAGGAAATGTGCCACCAATTACGAACGGAAAATTACTTACATTGATGACACAATAAATGGAAAATATGTAGCTGTTCACGAGTACAGAGGAGTGTTAAACGTAACTGCACCACATAGGAACTCTAAATACAATCAATCATATGTAAGGACAGACCCTGAAATTCTTAATAAAGTAAGGAATCAATGCCACGCAAACCTTGAAATCTGTGAAATCTGTAATTTAAATTTTTTAATTTAAAAAAAAAAGACAAACTTACAGCAATTTCAATCTTTTTTCCTCATAAATTGTCTCCCTATATAGTTCTAGTTGTTATCTAATCAATATTAATTGATTTGAAGGAGGTTTGCGCAGCTTTTTGGGGGGTATGCGCAAACCTTTAAATCTGTGAAATCTGTAATTTTTCAAAAAAAATTGAAGTGTTTAACCCAAAAAAAAAAAGAAACTTACAGCAATTTCAAATTTTTTTCCTCATAAATTGTCTCCCTATATAGGTCTAGTTGTGTTTTAATCAATATTAATTGTTTTGAAGGAGGTTTGCGCATCTTTTTTCGTTGTTTGCGCTGTGAAATCAGTAATTTTCCCAAAAATTGAAGTTTTTCACCCAAAAAAAGGCAAACTTAAAGGAATTTCAAATTCTTTTTCCCATAAATTGTCTCCCTATATAGTTCTAGTTGTTATCTAATCAATATTAATTGATTTAAAGGAGGTTTGCGCAGCTTTTTTTGTTGTTTGCGCTGTGAAATCAGTAATTTTCCCAAAAATTGAAGTTTTTCACCCAAAAAAAGGCAAACTTAAAGGAATTTCAAATTAGTTTTTCCATAAATTGCCTCCTTATATAGTTCTAATTGTTATCTAATCACTATTAATTGATTTAAAGGAGGTTTGCGCAGCTTTTTTGGGGGGTTTGCGCTATGAAATCAGTAATTTCCCCAAAAATTGAAGTTTTTCACCCAAAAAAAGGCAAACTTAAAGGAATTTCAAATTTGTTTTCCCATAAATTGCCTCCTTATATAGTTCTAGTTGTTATCTAATCACTATTAATTGATTTAAAGGAGGTTTGCGCAGCTTTTTTGGGGGGTTTGCGCTGTGAAATCAGTAATTTCCCCAAAAATTGAAGTTTTTCACCCAAAAAAAGGCAAACTTAAAGGAATTTTAAATTTTTTCCCCATAAATTGTCTCCCTATATAGGTCTAGTTGTGTTTTAATCAATATTAATTGATTTAAAGGAGGTTTGCGCAGCTTTTTTTGTTGTTTGCGCTGTGAAATCAGTAATTTTCCCAAAAATTGAAGTTTTTAACCCAAAAAAAGGCAAACTTAAAGGAATTTCAAATTTTTTTTCTCATAAATTGTCTCCCTATATAGTTCTAGTTGTGTTCTAATCAATAATAATTGTTTTGAAGGAGGTTTGCGCAGCTTTTTTTTGTTGTTTGCGCAGTGTTTGCGCAGTGTTTGCGCAGTTTAGCAATACCCCAATTTTGGGACTACTGCCGAGAAACAGCAGAGTTATATTTTATATTTACAACTCTATCCATGGTATAAAATGCCAGTGAGTGTACATGTTCTTCTAGTTGATGGTTCATCAATCATTTTGAGTCCTGTATTACCGATAGGTATGATGAGAGAAGAGGCTCAAGAAGCAAGGAACAAAGACAATAAAGTCTATAGACGAAAACATGCAAGGAAAACGTGTCGACAACATAAGTAATGTATTTCAGTCATTTAAACCCTAACTTGTAACATGCAATAAAAACCTATTTTCAATATTAATATTATTCACACAATCAGAAAACAGTATTTGTAATGACATAATACTGTACATTAAAAAGATGTTTTCATTGAACTTTAAGTGGACCTTAAAAAATTTAAGTACGTTTCAATCATGGATGCAAATTAATCACACATGATATTGCAATGAGAATTAAAGCCATCGTATCAAAGTTAGTATTTTATGACGTCTAATATATTAAGAAAATGTTCCAGTTGGATTTATTGGGTGTAGCAAGGAAGAGGGAAATGTTCATTCCACGCTTCTCTGGGTAATAGAAACCCTTACACTTCCAATAGTGAATGTAATATTAATCGACTTAAGAATTACAAGGACATTCGTCTCAACCTATCAGAAAACACCATTTGTATTACGTCATACCTATTTAAAAATACTTCCATTAAATTCTACGGGTCTGAAAACCCCTTAGATCCTTTAAAAATTAACGTAATCAGTATTTATTCATGCGTATAGACTTTTGGCACACTTTGAACCAATTCTGGCCCACTGTGCGGCGTGATGTTGGTTACTTATTCCTTATTCGATATTCAATTTTTTGTGTGAAGTTGGATCCTTATTCGACATTCACATTCACATGTATGGGGCGCAATATGTGTAATATATTAATTAAATGATTTTATACTTACGGCTTAGACTAACTAGGGCTATGATTTATAGGGCTATAACTTCGTTATAAACGGCATGGACCGGGATGACGATACATGGGTTGGGGCGAGTAGGGTCCAGTCATTTCATAAAAATACAACTTGTCCCGGTCAATGCCGTCTAACTGTAATTTTACGCCATTTTAAAACGTTACTACAATTTAACGTTTTTTAAAATAAGAAATGCAATATAACAGGATGATATATAGGGCTATAATTACGTTATAAACGGCATGGACCGGGATGACGATACGTGAGTTGAGGCGAGTAGGGTCTAGTCATTTCAGAAAAATACCACTTGTCCCGGTCCATGCCGTCTAGCTGTCATTTTACGCCATTTTAAAACGTTACTACAATTTAAGGTTTTTTTAAAAAAAAAAATGCAATATAACCGAATGATTTATAGGGCTATAATTACATTATAAACGGCATGGACCGGGATGACGATACATGGGTTGGGGCTAGTATGGTTCAATCGTTTCAGAAAAATACCACTTGCCCCGGTCCATGCCGTCTAGCTGTCATTTTACGCCATTTTAAAACGTTACTATAATTTACCGTTTTTTAAAATAAAAAATGCAATATAAACGCATGATATAATAGGGCTATAATTACGTTATAAACGGCATGGACCGGGATGACGATACATGGGTTGGGGCGAGTGGAAAAAAAAACACGCGTCCAGGCCAGGGTTCAGGCCGGGGTCCAGGGCAAGCCCTGAAATGAAAGGTCGCATTCAACTAAACTACTGTATTAATATTATACCAATATATTATGAAAGAAATCAGTAATTTTACACCACATGGTAATTTAGGTAATTTTACTCAGATCTGGTCAATTGCCTATAAATACGTATGAATTTGATAGGAGACTAAAAAAATAAGATTAAAAAGTAGGTTAGGCCTATTTTATTCTATTTTTTTGCTGCGGTCTGCTTGCGTGGTAATGAATAGGTAGTCCCACGTAAACATCTTAGATAGGGCCCTAACGATAATAATATAAGGTAAACAAATTATTCTGTTAAAAATGCAAATACAATCACAAATCAGATGCAAAATATAATTTATAGTAGCGTAACTGATATACAAACATCATTTTAACTTTTGTATTAAATAAAGCAAAAAATGTAATGGTTCATTTAATTAAATTTAATTATTAATGTATACATTATTTGATCTCTACATAAGGCAAGGCTATGTTAGATAGTTAGAATAAATATTTAATTCAATATTCCCTTGAAAAATAATTTAGACAGTCCATTGTACATACAGTATACAGCTTTTTCAGCATATTAGTAAATTAGGCCTATACAATCATTTAGCCATTCATGGCCAATAGTATTTATTAGATAACATTAAATGTGTTATCTGCCTTTTGTAATACAGTATCCGTATTAAAAGCCTAATTTAAATTATTTACTAATAATTTAATGTGACATTGTAACAATGTGGTTTTATTGTAGGGCATATCAGAGAATAATGTGCAGACTACCCTATATAGTATACGATATCATAGTCTTTAGTATAGCCATGCCCCCAAAGATATTTAGTGACGCTCTTAGACCGGATGCCCAGAAAGTTTATTTATGTGAAAAGCCACAAAAGGTTTGATGGGCTGATTATGTAGATATATAGCTAAGATTCAATAATCAATATTGCTGCAAGGTCATATCCTGTAAATTTTCCCTGGAGACACCAAATAGGAGGGGTAAATAATGGATTTATTCATGTGAAAGTCCACGTTGTTGGACATCGTCCCCATATTTGTATACAATGTTGAAACAATGACAGCAACTTTATCCTGCAAGTTGGCCGAGACAGTAGCCCAAAGTGACCACTCATAAATAGGGTTATTCATGTCAAGGGCCACATAACTAATTCCTTTTGCATTGTAACTGTCACACATTGGGGTGCACAAAATACTATTGACAGCAACGTTATCCTGTGAGTTGCCCCAGACAGTAGCCCAAAAATGCCCGTTGGGCCATACACAATTTAATCATGCAAAGAGCCACACGGCTAATTTATTTTGCATTGTAACTGTTAGTGTTACACATTGGGATGCACAAAAATACCATTGACAGCAACTTTATCCTGTAAGTTGCCCCAGACTGTAGCCCAAAAATGCCCATTGGGCCATACACAATTTAATCATGCAAAGAACCACACGGCTAATTTATTTTGCATTGTAACTGCTACACATTGGGATGCACAAAAATAACATTTGACAGCAACTTTATCTTGTAAGTTACTCCAGACAGTAGCCCAAAAATGCCCATTGGGCCATACACAATTTAATCATGTAAAGAACCACACGGCTAATTTATTTTGCATTGTAACTGTTACACATTGGGATGCACAAAAATACCATTGACATGACAGCAACTTTTTCTTGTAAGTTGCTCCAGACAGTAGCCCAAAAATGCTGTTGAAGTATAATGTACTGTATGGCGTTACAATGCTCCACATTATTATTATTATGTGCAATGTATTGTAAATAAACATTTGAACAGACGAAGAAATAAAAGTGGGTGAAACTTATAACACAAGAAAACAAAAAACATAGGATCTTCACCGAGACTCTGAACTTGTTTAATATATAATATATTGATATAAAATGTATGGTTACCTTTCTATTTTATCATCGAGATACCTACTGTACGTGTAGGCCTACACCAAAATATGGTCTCTGCTACTAGGCCTATAATTTTCACATTTTCTGTAAATTGATTCTTTGGCCGGAATCATTTGGTTTCTCATTATTGATCGATAGATTCCATTTCGCTTGAAAACGAATTGTTTTGTTAAATCATTTTCCTTCTTTTTGGTCTGTTATGGTATTTAGTTTGTTTGTTTCGGAATAAGCGAAAGCTGATTATTTTGGTCTTGTTTAACATTTTCAACAATATTGGTTGGTTGGTCGGTAAACACTAAATGTCGGTAAACACTAAATGTCGGTACACACTAACTCAAATTTATATTTATTCATCTTTGGGATATACGAACATACTCACGACAGCAACTTTATCTTGTAAGTTGCTCTAGACAGTAGCCCAAAAATGCCCGTTGGGCCCTACAAGATTCAAAATCATGCGAAAAACCACATGACATAATTCTTTTTTACATTGTAACTATTACCCTTTGGGAGTATACTGAAATTCCATTGACCGCAACTTTTTCATGATAGTATCTCCAAAATTTCCGATTCGCCCCCTACATGATTTAAAAACTTGAAGAGTCACACGGCTAGCTCCCTTTTGCATTTTTGCAACTATATACGAAAATACCATTGACAGCAATGCCACAAACTTCCGATTCCGGTCTCCTACAAGATTGAATAAATCGAAGACATCGGCTAATTCGTTTTTCATTACACATTGAGCTATACGAAATTATTATAATTACAGTAACTAGATGGCACGCTCGCTTCGCTCGCGTACCATCTAGGTCGTGCCCACAGATGGTTCTCGAATACACAGTATTTCCAGCGAGAAAAAAATGGAGATTTCAAATGTACGTACCGCAGGACTATAATACATTGTCGTTTACAGAAACGAATAAATATACACAATGATTTATGTAGTCAACCAAAATTAGCACCCTGGGAATTACTTCCGAGAGAGAAACAAAATGAGTCAAATTTTTTTATTTGGACTCATTTAAACAAACCCAATTTGTGTTTTGTATGTAACATTAAGGGTTGAGGGATGGGGGAAGAAGATAGGTACAAAGAGGAAACATTTTAAAATATATTCTTATCCACTCAGTAACGAAATATTGTTTTTAATGTTTTATAGGCCTATAAATAATATACCACTAAATACAGTAAAACATTTACGATTTAATACGGTACTTTGTTAAAACTCTCACTGTCATAGTCGATTGAAATAGTAAAGTACATGTAACGATACACCACTACGACGTTTATATATTTTTAAATTATTAATTAATACAAACGTTGAGAAGCAACTGTCAGTAATAACGTTTATTTATTTGTATATTATATGTTTATAATCTAACAGTAGGGCCTACCCACACTCACAGTAATAAAGTTTATTTGTATATATTTTTATATTACATCTAACAGTACCAACACTCACAGTAAGAAATTTGCGATTAAAATTGGGATCAAAAGTGGTTAATACCTTAACAGTATTGTACAGCATTGCAATACTATTTATGTTTATTCTCCAAGGGGGCCCATAAATCTAAATCTATACCTCTATGGTTAAACCAAATAATGTGGAATGTTTATTTGTATATTATATGTTTATAATCTAACAGTAGGGCCTACCCACACTCACAGTAATAAAGTTTATTGGTTATCCGCAACGAAGTTGCAGGATAACCTCTTGTGATTGTACGAAATCATCATCATCATCAACTTTTTATTCTTCTTCTTTCTTTCTGTATGATTTTTGTGTAACGCTTTTCTCTGAAACTTGCAAACATAACATTTTGTTAACTATGTTAACATTTTGACATTTATGTAACGTCGTCAAGCGAAGCTTTTCATGATGTTTACAATTGCGCAAAGTGACGTACGCGCGATTTAACGATTTTCTCGTATTGAACATATGTCGAAAACCAAATAACATTTCAACTTGAAACTTTGCAAAAGTTTAATTTATATCATGCGCTAACTTTCTGTTGAAAAAAAATTGCGTGTTTTACACAAAGTTACGCGCGCACGCGCATTTAAAATTTCAAAATGCGCGAAACTAATTTATAATCAACTTTCTACGCGTTTCATGTCGTTTTAAGCATGTAAAAAATTCCCACGCGTGCGCACATTTTTACGTGTGCGGTGCGCACGTAGCATTGAAAACGTATTTTTTTCGCGTGATTTATGTTTTTCCAGCCTTTTCATGTAATTTTACCAAATTTTTAACAATTTCGACTTAAAGATACGTCATACGAGCACGTCGAATTGGACAATTTGCGCGCGTTTTTTATGAAAAGGTTAAAAAATTCGTTTAAAATATGCCTTTTTTTAAACAGTCGTAATTTCTAAACTAAACGGTCAACTTTTTGTGGATGGCATATTCTGGAAGTAGATGAGTTGTAGATATCGGATCAGGTATTAATATGGCTAACCGGACATTGTGACGTCATCGTATGGCCACGCGAATATAAAATTTAGGATTTTTGTATCTTTCGTCATAGCTCATCACATTGAATAGAGCGCATCTCCACTTATCCGTTTTCCATTTTCACCCCGATTTTGATATTGTCTAGGTCAATCAACTATCTTTCGCATGAGTGAAAAATATTTTAATTTTTATGACGTCATCATGCCTAAAAATTGAAATCACGTGTGGCATCAATTTCATCTTTACAGTAAATTTTAATCTGTTATAGCTCGTAAGAATAAAATGTGATAATCACGATTAAAACTTTTTCTGGAAGCTATTGGATTGTAGATACGAAATTATGTTAAAATGTTGCCAATCGGATGTTGTGACGTCATCATATGGCCAGTTAAATAAAAAAGGTCGTATTTTCATCTTTTGCGTCATAATTCATTACATTTAAAAGAGCGCGCATCAATATTTCACGTATTCAAATTTCTTCTACACGCTAATACGTTGTTGCTGAGATAATTTACTTTCGGAATTGCTACCTTCGCGTTTCATTTTAAAACCGTCAACATGTTAAAAATTGCAATAAATAGCGGGTCCCGTAATTTCACCTATTCTACACTGTATGTGATATGGATACAGATTAGACTGTGTATACTATATATGAATTTAAATAATAAAATTCAGCAATAACAACATATCATATTCTTCAGTTCAGGTCATAATGCCAACGTGAACACTTCCTTTTGTCCTCAACCTATCCCCTTAATGTTAATGTTGCACCACTTGCGCGGCGGATAACCAAACTCGTCAAAGTGACGAGTTACATGTCTAGTTTGTATATATTTTTATAGTACATCTAACAGTACCAACACTCACAGTAAGAAATTTGCGATTCAAATTGCGATCAAAAGTGGTTAATACCTTAACAGTATTGTACAGCATTGCAATACTATTTATGTTCATTCTCCAAGGGGGCCCATAAATCTAAATCTATACCTGTATGGTTAAACCAAATAATTTGGAATGTTCCATTCATCACAAATCAATACATTTGTAAAAACGTATATTAAATGTATCAAAATAGTATTTTTTAAAGAAAATCGGCCTGTCTTCAACATTATGATGGTGTACTCTAGCTGTTCAACCGGTTTTCAGCCATTAAAAACAATTATCGTAGGAGGAGATAGGAAAATGCGAAGCCTCCTCGCATTTTTGTGGCGGGTATTTTTCAAGACGGACATCCATTATACAGTGTATACCACGGTCGGAAAACACCCCTATTTGGGGCAAATCTTGGAACCTAAATTCGTTTTAACCGTCAATAACTTATTATCTAACTTAATTTAATTAGTAAACAGGGTTACATCAGGTGGTTAAAATCAGTACCGAAAGTACGAACCAACTTTATATACCATCGAGTAAAAATTATAGAAGTAAGGCGCGATTTACCGATAACAGTATTGTACAGCATTGCAATACTATTTATGTTTATTCTCCAAGGGGGCCCATAAATCTAAATCTATACCTCTATGGTTAAACCAAATAATGTGGAATGTTTATTTGTATATTATATGTTTATAATCTAACAGTAGGGCCTACCCACACTCACAGTAATAAAGTTTATTTGTATATATTTTTATATTACATCTAACAGTACCAACACTCACAGTAAGAAATTTGCGATTCAAATTGCGATCAAAAGTGGTTAATACCTTAACAGTATTGTACAGCATTGCAATACTATTTATGTTCATTCTCCAAGGGGGCCCATAAATCTAAATCTATACCTGTATGGTTAAACCAAATAATTTGGAATGTTCCATTCATCACAAATCAATACATTTGTAAAAACGTATATTAAATGTATCAAAATAGTATTTTTTAAAGAAAATCGGCCTGTCTTCAACATTATGATGGTGTACTCTAGCTGTTCAACCGGTTTTCAGCCATTAAAAACAATTATCGTAGGAGGAGATAGGAAAATGCGAAGCCTCCTCGCATTTTTGTGGCGGGTATTTTTCAAGACGGACATCCATTATACAGTGTATACCACGGTCGGAAAACACCCCTATTTGGGGCAAATCTTGGAACCTAAATTCGTTTTAACCGTCAATAACTTATTATCTAACTTAATTTAATTAGTAAACAGGGTTACATCAGGTGGTTAAAATCAGTACCGAAAGTACGAACCAACTTTATATACCATCGAGTAAAAATTATAGAAGTAAGGCGCGATTTACCGAATTTTGCCCTTACGTAAATTTATATATAGATAATAATTACATAATAGATATATGGTAATTATGTGAAAAACATACGGCATTAGATCTGACCCTACGGGATATCTTGTATTATAACTGTTAGAGATTAACCCTAAAAATGGCCGTCCTCTCCCAAGATAAATTATTTAAAAACATAGATGCCTAAATAATTTAATGTGTTTAATAACTAAATTATCATCGTCTTTCTTTGTCCCATCATCTTACATAGTCTATGATTGTAACATGGTGGGACCAAACCCTATTAGTCACACAGGCTATATTCACCCCTTATTCTCCCCGATGTCTACTTAACTTGGAACACTACATTCCTGAGGTGGGTCTTCCAAGGAAAGTCAATCAGGATGTGGTACCATTTAATTAGTCATCCTTCCTGTACCCTTAATATAAATATATGTTTTGTAGTTAAGGAAGTTAGTTCGGGTATTGATTCTTGAGACTATAACATCAGTCAGAATCACTACATTTTCACATTGTTTTATAATATTACTTTTGATTGAATAAATATTATATTTTGTACATTGAATAATTTTGTGCCATCATTACTGTCTTGGCCCTCGACACGACTACCGTTACAATGATATACTTCATAACTATCTGTATCAGAACCAAAATTCGAAGACTAAGGCCACATTGTTCGCATTTGCTTCATAAGTTATAAGCATCACATCAAATATTTCAAAATAATTTAGGACTATAACATTGTTGTAGGCCTAATCGTTAGCATACCGTTTCGTGTATTGTCAGTGCCATAATTTAATTTAATGTTCTTGCTAGTGCTCGAGTGAACGTACAAAAGAACAAACATCGAAACAATGCATTAAATTTCCTGAAATGTATTTATATAATTAGCTTACTAAATAATTTATCAAATCAGTTTTTACTGGGTAAAATACTGTTCAATATTCTATAATCTATACTCAATTTAACTTCGCGGGACTGAAAATTGGCTAGCAAATAATGGAATGTTCCAGATATGCAATAAACCAATCAGATCACATATGAGTGACGAATTGCATATTCGCCGTATTGAGGCGCATAAACAGTATGCATGATGCACGTTTTACTCATGATATTCGGCACTTCATGTGACGAATGATTATATATCATAATTAATATATTCACCAAATTATACTTAAAATAATTAATTAATGAAATAAGATACGCAGTTGATATTTGCATCAATTGTTCTTTAGAATACAGTAAATACTTTCGAAATATACAAAAAATGACGATTTGCCGGTTCGTGTGACGAGTGACGATATTATTACATTTCTATTATGGTATATACTGTAGGAGGAGATATATCATTTACAGTACCATAGTAAATCTAGTGTACTGTATTTTATATTGTCTATTCTATAGGTTTATGTACAGCTAATCTTTTGGAAGAGAACGGATTTAATGTTGTAGTATTGGAAGCAACCAGATGTGTTGGTGGTCGAACTTACACAATACAAGTAAATGCAGATTTGTTATTATTATTGATTGATTTATTAACATAGAGAACATACATGATTACAGTGAGGAACATAATGATTGAATGCCTAGATAACTAATTTCTAGTCATAAACAATACATTTTTTTTTGTGGGACAATAAAGTTTTCCTTCTTGCTCCATGTTTTTCTGGCTGAAAATTGTAGTAAAACTTGTTATGAGACCTACTGTACTACTGTATTATACCAATATATTATGAAAGAAATCAGACATAATACATCGCATGATTTAATGTAAAACCGATTTTACTAGGCAAATTTATTGGCGCGAACCAAAAAGGCCAGCTTATACACATGCATATTTATGCTTCCATCTTCCAAATCCCTCTACGCATGTGTAAAACTATAAGGCTTTAGGGATCTTTGTTCATTGTTCATTGTGAGTATGTGGAGATATTGGGACGTGTTTCCTCTCACAGGTTTTGATGATTAAGGTGCAGTGCAGGTGAAAACCAACGACACCTTGCTTGACCA
Organism: Antedon mediterranea; assembly: GCF_964355755.1. Taxonomy (NCBI): domain Eukaryota; kingdom Metazoa; phylum Echinodermata; class Crinoidea; order Comatulida; family Antedonidae; genus Antedon; species Antedon mediterranea. Next base: position 10,883,536 of record NC_092676.1, on the reverse strand, counting down.
TACAAAGGTTTATCGTCGGTCTTCACAAATTCGAATGCTCATTGTTTATGGATTTGAGACTAGAAAGCTCTTACCTATATGAGATATTAGGTTAAATCTTATAACCAATATCAAATCATTATTAAATTTTCAATGTTTTTACCACTATATTTGACAGTTACTTTTAATAATTGTTTCAAAAAATAACATTTGCATACAGCAATACTTTTCAGTTAATCGACGAAGATTTGTCATTTATGAAAATAAATAATAGCGACCCTCCCGTCACACCATATTTCACCTTAAAAGCGGTTCGATGAGAGCATTCGCCACATATACGGCCTTATAAGATCTATCTCAGATGTATGACCTGAACCATTCAATGCAGTAGATCCCATTCAGCCAAGCTTTAAATCAGTCATAGTCGACTGTGTCGTTTGAAGGCAAATAAATCAGGATCATAAAAAGTATGAAGGCCATTTGTGATGTTAGCTTAGTTTCAGGTTAACTGTACTGTATCTCAGAAATAAATTGAAAGAGAGAATTGAATCTGGAGAGGACGAGTTAACAATCAGGAACGATAGGATTGTTAAGCCCAGTTTTTGTCTCAACTAAAATGCAGAATTTGAATGCACCCAGACATGTTAGCACTGCGGAAGAAATTGCACCAGAATAATTGGGGAAGCACAAATGTATTTAATTTATGTATATTGGTACCAATTGTGATTCTTTAATAAAAGAGCCGAGTTTAATACAGTCAAGAATATTGAGCTGTAAACCAGCAGTTACTAGAAATATATCCTAAATGAAAGCCGAATAGGCTAAATATTTCTATTTCATGGCAAAAGCATTTTGATAAAGGTAGATATCAGAGGTGGCGCCAGGATCTTTTTGACGCGGGGGCTAAATTTGCCGACGAAGGGGCTATACGAGCGAAGCGAGCCTCGCTGGGCTGGGGGCCAGGAGGCAACGCGTTACAGCGTAATTTGAGGCCGTTTTAATCAGATTTAGGGTAGCCAACTTTTTCCATTTTCTTTTTTTCATTTATTTGGCATCTCAATACATAACATTAAAAATACATCAATAATATATATAATCACCTTAAATATTAAAATACATCAAAGAAGTAAATAAAAATGGCGGGATTAATGAAGTCTGACGATGCACGGGAAAACACATAAAGTCGTTTAAAGTAAAACAACTTAATTCCAATGTGGTCCCTAAAAAGACAGTAATTATAATTTTAACAAAACAAACATTATAAGACGGGGTTCATAAATATATAAGCATATAAGCAAAACATCTGATATAATGGCACAATAATAATTTATCTATGTTTAATTTTGTAATATTGTTTCAATTCAGTTTTAAATTTAGATGTGTTGGAAATTTGTTTAATATAGTCATGAAGGTTATTCCATTCTCTGATTGCATTAAAATAGAATGCATTGCATTCTATGCCTTGGACTTTAGGTACAACGAAATTGAGTTTACTACCACGAGTGAAGTGACCATGTAAGTTATTAACTCTACGAAAGTTTTCGTTTAGGTATGAGGCACTTCTGCCCATAAATATCTTATGAACTTGGCAAATTTGCAAGAACTTTACTCGATATTTTACATTTAACAATCCATAATCGTCTAATTGATCAGCACCTATATGTCTTCTGGGTTCAACTCCATTTATGAGTCTAACCATTTTGTTTTGAGCAATTTGTAGTTTTCTTTGGATAGCTTTACTGGTTCCACAGAACCAAGAAGATGCAGCATATACCATTTTGTATGGTATATAGATAAAATACTGTGCGAAAAACACATTGCACGAGATCCGATGCGATGACTGTGTAAATCCACTCTTTCAATTTTAAAAATGAAGTTCAATATGCCTATATCACAGAAAATATACACGAAGGTATTAAACTTCCCACGGGCCAAGAGGTACTGTATATCGTTATAATCGCAGAGGCGTAGGCAGGTTGCTGTCTGGTGGGGATGCGAAAATTGTAAATGCGTGAGACTAACACCCATGGGCTGATCTGTAAGAACATTTTGAAAAATAGAGCTGCTAGGTCCCCGGAAATTGCAATTATACATTGATATATGAAAAGAAATTACAAGTCTACCAGAGAACCAGCCCACCGAGGTTAAGATAGAGCTAAGAACATTTCAATTCAATTCAACTTTTATTTCAGACAATTGTCCATATGATATACGGTAATACATTACACAAAAAAAGATGAAGGAGAGAGGACCAAAACTTTTATCTACTGGTATATTATGCCTCTCTTCATTTGTACAGTAGTACATGTTTGAATCAATCAACAAATATTTATACAAATTAACATTCTGTTTTCGCTTTAAAAATGATTAGACCATAAATGAGAACAGTACATGTTATTGTTAATACAATATGATCTAAACAAAAAACATTCGGATTGATTTGGAGCAGTATGAAAATTTCCTACATAAAACATTACCTCTAATACATAGAGATCTATATTGGCGTTTTATATCTGCCTCATCTCTTAGATTCGAAGTTAAAATATGGCCTAAGTACGTAAAATTATCAACATACTCCAGCGCCTTATCACCCAATACTGTTTTAGGAGCCCCATAGATTCTACGAATAGTGGGACAAAACAGCATACAGTTAGACTTTTTATTATTATAAATAATATCGTGCTCAGATGCAAAACCCACACACGTGTTAACCAGTTTTTGAAGGCCTGAGGCAGAGGGAGCTAACACAACAAAATCATCAGCATACAGTAGCATAAATGATTAAAACATACATTGTTAAAATAACATCGATATCTACTTTAAGTTTTACCAAGAGACGTACTGAGAGTGTCAACTTATATATTGTATAATAGAGGAGACATTACACCCCCTTGCCTTTACATCATTTGTAACTGGGAAACTATCCGATAAACAGTTACCCCATCTGACTAGAAAACATTGTTGTTGATACCAGGACACAAGGAACCTAATCACAACAAGAGGCACATTTCTCTCAATAAGCCTTCTGAACAATGTCCAGTGGTTAACTCGATCAAAGGCTTTGCTTGAGTCGAGAAAACAGGCATATACCGGGCTACCATTGCAGTTATAAAAATCGATTATTTGTTTGAGAACAAAAATACATGTACAGTATCAGTTGAATGCTGGGATTTAAAGTCAAATTGATGGTCATTAGTACTGTGAATTATTACAAAAATTGATAAGAAGCATCTCAAAAACTTTTGATAATGTAGAAGCTAAGGCAATAGGCCTATAGTTATCTTTAGACGTGATGTCTCCATTCTTTAACTTTTAACAATATGCACAAGAATGACATTCACTAAGTCTTCCACGGCAAATCTGTGTGTAAGCATAGAATTATAACATATACTTAAGAGAACAAACAATCGTTTGTTAGCAAATTTAAGGTGTTTCGGCTACCAAACCATCAAGCCCATCGGCTTTTCCCTGAGAAAGCTTATTTTCACTATCAGATATATCATTTACTGTAATACAATTAACCATTACCATCAATACATTGATTTAGAGATTACTGACAAATTCTTTATGACCATCATTATTATATTAACACAGTTAAAAAGTGTTTCATAGTGATGAGCCCAGAGATTACAAATATTAGAATCTCCTCTAACATCATCAATAACATCAGAGTGTTTGGCGGAGCATTTATTAAGTCGTCTCACTTGATCCCAAAATTGATCATAATTATTATTATATTGCTAATGGAATTAGCCATAGAATTAGTCCTGAATTGCTGTTCGTTAGTCCTACAAACTTTCAAAGCTAATTTGAATCTTGATCGAGAAACCTGCATAGACTCATATAGGGGGCCGACTCTGGGTTGCCCATTGGACTTCCACATTAAAAAAGCTTCTCTAGCGATGTGATGTACATCAGCTACATGCTCATTCCAACCTAGAATAACATTGTAATTTTTACCCTTATCTTTGGCTAAGCAAGTACAGAAAAGTATTTCAGACACCCAGTGATATCATTATACAGACAAGTAATTGCATTTCTATGATTACAATTATCACAATTAAAATCGGTACACGATAGAAGTGAAGGACAAATTTTAATTCTACTCAACATGTTTTCTGTAAGAGAGTGGTAATAATCAATAAAAGATTGTTTTACATTAGACCAATTGACTGTCCTGTTGGAATTTAAATTATAGTGCCTCTTCTCCTGAACAGTAACACTTTCTCTATTAAGAATAATATCATAATTAAAAGTCAATGGAAAATGATCAGAAGTAATATAATCATATAAAATATTAATATCTCTAATACATTCATGAGCACTGTCTGACGATAGAATATGATCCAGCCAGCTCGTAAAACAATGCACATCACTGACACTTAAACAAGTAGAGTTGTTAGGTCCCCGGAAATTGGATTATAGTATCTCGAAAAAAAGAGAAACAAAATACGTCTCCAGGACCAGCTACCATTAGGGTTGAGCTGCTTAAAAAATTGTGAAAAATAGAACTGCTAGGTACCTAGAAATTGCACTTATAAGGCCCATATTGATAAATGAAACGAAATTACAGCCCCCCCCCCCCCCCCTCCCGCTGGCGCCAACACTGGCAGATATTATATATTTACATTTGGAAAATGGTCTATCAGGGTTTTTAGTTGAGAACAATGATGATTTCGAGGACCCGGTTTGGATTTACTTCGCTCTTGTAGGTTATGTACAGAAGCCTATCTATTTCAATGTCATGTCATGCCAATCAATGAATTCTAATACAAATCAAATTGTGTTGTAATATTATGTACTGTATATGAATGTGGCGGGGTGTTTATTCAATAAATACGGTACTATAGGCCTACTAATTACAACATTAGGAAGATTATTTTTCCTTCGCTCCATTATAATGTTTTGCAGGTAGTCATTAGTATTTATTGATTCAACTAACCTCTTTTCAGAGTTTATACTTTATGTCATTAATTCATGATAACACTCTATTAATCCGGGAGCCCATGAAGATTTGTTTAGCATTGCGAGTACAAAAGGTCTGAGGCATAGAATATGTCAAGTGGGGTTCTGGGACCATCAAACGGCCGTTCTTATTTTCCCGCCCCAGCTGTACCAACTAGGGAGGGGCGCTCAAAATACCCCAAAATTTGATTTAATTAGCATAATCGAGTACATAAATAAAACTAATGTTAAAATGTTTATTTTTAGGGTCTAATTTAAGATCCGTAATTCCTAAGTGTCAACTCCTGTACCTTGTCCACTTAAGAAAGCCATTTATTATAGCGCTAATTAACATTTTAATTAGCATAATCGAGTACATCAATATAACCTTCGGCAATACAATAAGTACGTTTAGCCAACCGAGAAAACGTAATTCTTAAGTGCCAAATCCTGTACCATGACCCCTTAAGAAAGGGTCAAAGGTCAATGTATGTCCCACCCGGACTTAATTAAAACATGTGAAACCAATGCTAAAATGTTTATTTTTAGAGTTTAATTGAAGATCTATCATTCTCAAGTATCAACTCCCCTGTACCTAATCTGCTTAAGAAAGTAATTAATTAGTGGTCATTAAAAGTAGCATGATCAAGTACATCGATGAAACCTTGGAAAGTACAATAAGTAAGTTTAACCAACTGAGAAAACGTAGTGCCAAATCCTGTACCATGACCCCTTTAAAAAGGGTCATAGGTCAATGTAGGTCCCACCTGAACTTTAATTAGCATAGTGAGTAGTACATAGGTTCCGGCCGGTTGCCATCTGGCCTTTTGCCAGCCGGCCTTTTGCCATCCGGCCTTTTGCCACCCGGCCTTTTGCCTCCTGATCTGAGAGTGTTATTTGCCCATAGCCTGCAATTAAATTAAAATAAACGCAAGATTAAAATGTGTAAATCATTTTAATTAATAAATTGCTTTTCTATGGTATAGACCCAGATGTTTAAAGTTTTCCGATAATTGTTAAAGTAGACCACCTTGTTTACCACTTAATTTGTATTTTATCCAAATAAATGTACACAATTTCATTACTGATTTTGTGAAGACAAAAGCCTATGATATACAGAATCTTCAATTGACTGTCACAAAACAATTCGTAAAAACAACTGTTTAATTAACATTGATCAGTAGCATATCCACTGCATGAGAATATAGGGCCTAATTATCTCTATATATCGTGATATTAGATTTTTTTTTAAATCCCACGATCTTGTATACCATCATTGGTCATGTAAAAGATGGATCTCAGATGGTTTAATGAATTGGCTCCCCCAGTCACAAATAATTGTACTGAGAGTGGGGAAAAGTATAGACCTATTATATATTTGCCCAGACGCTACGCGCCTTTGTAGCAAGCACGCCAGTATACAGCAAGCCGTGTGGCAACAGGCCAGTTGGAAACTAAGCGATGGCAACAGGCCTGGTGTCAAATGGCCGGGTGGCAGTTCCCATGTGTCAAAAGGCCTAAGGTGGCAATATGTCACATGCGGCCGGGTAGCAAAGGACTGGGTGGCTAATGGCCAAGTAGTAAAAGGCTGGGCGGCAAAGGGCCGGGTGGCAATGTGCCGGGTGGCAAAATGGCTAGACTGTGAGAACACAATGTAAAAATTAATTCTAAAATGTTTATATTTAGAGACAACTGACGATCCATCACATTTATGCCTACCCATTCCGCTTATTGAGAAAACCACTAATAATAATAATAAACATAATGTGTAAAATATTAATGGACGAAGACGGAATCCCAAAAAGGTGAAGATCTTGTGGCAGGATTGAATGGTGTTATTAGTAGCAAAAAGATACACCTTGTCCTTGCTGGTAAAAGAATTAATGTCCGTGATCATTTGAGTTTAAGAAGTAAAGGAAGGAAAAATAAATGGGAGTAATGCGAAAGTGGATGGGCGCCAGATATATAATTCGAAGCATTTTTGCAGAATATGAAATTACGGATGTTTGTTGGGTTGGCCAAGACAATATTACGATAGCTCGAATAAGGAAGGATGATTTAAGGAGAATAGGTTTTGAGAATACTAGAGGGGAGGAAGGAAGATAACTTAGATAGGATTCCAAGACACACTTTTTTCTTATTTTCTTAGAGAGTTTCCATCATGAGAGGCTGATTAATGATAACCCAATGAAATTTAATAGATTTAACTGATGGGATTTCATGGTTTTCAATAAAGGTTTAAGTATGGACACATCATTATTATAACTCCAAATAAGATGTTATGATTCGGTTGAGGGAGAATTTGTTAGGAGAAAAGTAGTGGGACAAGGAGATAACATTATTAAAGTATAATTAGTATTAAAGGTGTAAAAAGAGTTTGAATGTTTTCATACAGTGGTATGCATCCGCGTAACGAAAAATTAATTTTGAGGATCAAGCGCGTTGAACATCTCAGCGATGTGAAACGAGGCATCAGGTACTGATATTGCAGTCATCCTGATGTATCAGCGTGGTTAGATGTTGGAAGAAAAACCGTAGATACATCAGCAACACCAATATACGAGTTACTTTGACATCAGGGGTGGATTGCTATAAAACAATCTTAACTGATGGTCTTAACTCCCCGATTAAAGCCGGCTTTATCAGATAGACGGTCTTACTAAAGCCACCCCTGTTAGACCATTGCTATAAAACAGTCTTAGATAAGACCGCATAAAGCAACAAATTGAGGGCGTACTTTGCGCGTAGAATACCAAATAAGGTAATGTTCGTCACGCTTGTTCAATTCACAATCATAACAGTGCGTACATTTCTATTCTAGGCCTATATAAGAATAAAATCACCGTTATTATTTGATTTAACACTTAAAACTCGTTCAATAGAGAGAAATGGCGAACCGACGTCTAAAATCCGAGTAGGTATAAAATCATAACAAACCGTTGAGGGCGACACATTTCCTATGTTTACACGTGAATCATGGCGTCGTCTAACCAATGTTGTTGCTGTAACGCTCATAATTCTTGTTGTATTTGTGTATTTACACAATAAAACAATGAAATATGTATAAAAGTCATCCATCATTTACAATCATATTCCTAAAAATATCTCATATCTGTAGGTCTACATTAGACTATGCCTATATAGTATTATAGTAGAATGGTGTTATCTACTGGCGGTACCCCCCCCCCCCCCTGCAGGAAGCATCACTAGCCACATAACAAAATGGCAGTTGTCAAGCTGAAACTAATGCTAGGCCTACATCTACTAGAGATGCTCTATTTAGTTTTACAACCTAGCTAGGAGAGGCCAGCAGCACCTTAGCTAAAGTAGTAGTAGTAGTACAGTATGCAATAACGAATTTCCAATATTATTATTATTATAATAACCGATAATCCGTGCTAGACTCGAGGTACTACAGCATACAGGCCAACTATCTAGGGCCTAGAGCTGGGTACAGTATATAACAAAAACGCATCTTAATTCAATCCAAATTAAAATAAAATATGTTAAGATTTGCCCATATAACATCAAAATTGTTAAGGGTGTTGCAAAAAAAAAAGATACTGCTATTATGTTTGTTTTAAACGTTCTTTTCTACCTTCCTTTTTAACTCAACCCATCGGAATTTCCCATACAAAAACATGTGGCGAAATGGTTTGTTTACAATCTATACCCACTCGGTGAAATTTGAGTGACGTCATCGCGGTTCGCCATTTCTCTCTATTGGTTATCTTTGACGATAAATAATACGAAAAGCAACAAAAAGAGAAGTTTAAGACTGTTTTAAGACTCCTTCGAGTAGGCTTTAATTTTAAAGACCGTTTACAGGTTAGACCGCGGTATAGCAATAGTCTATAATATAAGACTACTTGCTACGTCACGAATTATAGCCGGCAAGCGCTAAGACCGGTTATAGACCGCTTATAGCAATCCGCCCCAGATGTGTGTGTGTGTCGCGCTACCATGATTTTACGGGTGTGACTATCCCAGTTCATTACTTCGTAAAGCGTGGTTTACTACTAGCGACGCAACACAAGGACATAACGCAACGCAAGTGAATTGACCAATCACAAGCGATGGCTTATTCGCTTGTGATTGCTAACTGTCTATAACTTCGCTTGTCATTGGTTTAAACGCTTGCGTTTACGTCTTTGCGTTACGTCCTAGTGGGAACCAAGCTTAAAGGAAAGGCCAGACCCAACAAGTTTTTGAAGAACTAACTAAAAATGTGTACAAAGTCAAAATAATCAGAAGATTCATAAAATATCGCTATCACTATAAATAAAAGATCCAAGAAGTAAAACACCAAGTTGACACTAAACAAACATAGATAGAAGATCTTTAAAAAATCTTACAGACCAAAATCATCATCAAACAATCCATTGGAAAAGCTGAAAACAATAAATAGCAGTTCCATTCCACTGTGTGAGGCAGAATCGAGCTGTTTTTGTTACACAAATCTGTGGAAATGCTGATGTTTGTGAACACCCATATCAAACGGCTGGGATCTGGAAAGTGGATATGACATGAAGGAACCCAGATGCCAGACCAGGAGAAAATGTGATGAATGATAACGACGTTGACAATGCAGTCTCTTCTGATTAGTTTGCATGTGATTTGTAGTATTAAAATTTTACTACAATTCATAATTTGAAACTATTTGGACATAATTATCATATTGTCATTTCTTTTGCCAGAATTGATACCGTACGTACTGGAATTTAATATTTTTTTTTATTTTATGTTTACTTAAATCTTAACAAAATACTACTACTAATTTTTAATAAACGTTTTCAAAATGCAAAGGTCTCTATCTACGTCTTTTAAAAGCATAACTTAGAATCTTTATCTTTATGGGGCGTTAATGCTAAATAAGTCTGTAAGTACCGGTATATATAAGTTTATAGCATATAGTCATGCTAATTAAAATGCTAATTAGCGGCTTTCTTAAGTGGACTAGGTAAAAGAGTTGACACTTACGAATTACGGATCTTCAATGAGACACTAAAAATAAACATTTTAACATTGGTTTCATTTATGTACTCGATTATGCTAATTAAATCAAATTTTGGGGTATTTTGAGCGCCCCTCCCGAGTTGGTACAGGTGCGGGAACTTAAGAACGGCCGTTTGATGGTCCCTGGACCCTACTTGACATATTCTATGCCTCAGACCTTTTGTACTCGCAATGCTAAACAAATCTTCATGGGCTCCCGGACTAATATTCCAGTGGCAGGAGGGGGGAATCACCACCCGAAAGGGGACAAATTGCCATCCAACTTTTCTAAACCAGAATTTTCTGTAGATTACGAATATGGAAGGTAATCGATCAGGATACGAAGCGTTTTCGAGATATAAGGGGTCAAAGTTCAAAATTGACCAATTACAACAATGTATTATGTACTGTATGTGTATAATAACAAATTTATTGAAGCACAATTTGGTCTTTTATTACATTTTTATGATTATAGGTGTCTATTCAATCACCTTATGAAAAAAAATCCTTTGTGATTAAGGGTCAAATTTCAATATTGACCAATCATAGAACGTACCTATAAAACCAAATAAACACTAATATTTAAAAAAATTGGATGTTTTCTCATCCTGTTAATCAATCATACGCAATGTAAAATAGCGAATACATCATTTCATCAGTTGACATACGGTCAATTTCATCAGTTGACATAAGGTCAAAGGTCAACATTTTAATACGCGTATTAAATAAATGCAAAGTTGTCCAAACTATGATATTGATGGTTTTACAAGTAATCAAATTATTTGATCAGTAAAGTTATGTTATTTTATTACAATTTTGATTAATATAATTATAATACTGTATTTAATCAAATTAGACCTTGATCAGGATAGGAAGCGAAAAGGAAGAGATAAGGGGTCAAAGTTCAAAATTGACCAATTATAACAACGTATACATATGTATTATAACCAATTTATTGAAATTCAATTTGGTCTTTTGATACATTTGTATGGTTAAGGTATCTATTCAGTCGCCTTATGAAACAAATACTTTTCAATTAAAGGTCAAATTTCAATATTGACCAATCACAAAATTTGCATATAAAACCAAATAAAAAATAACATTTACAACAAAATGTTATGTTTTATCATTCTGTTAAGACATCTATCACTCGTACACAATCAAAAGAGCACATTCATCATTACACCAGTTGACATAGGTCAAAGGTCAACATTTGAACAAGTGATATACTAAATAATGCAAAGTTATTTAAACTATGAGATCGATGTTCATAAATGTAATCACATTATTTGATCAGTGAAATTATGGTATTATGGTATCTAGTGCGCATTATTTTAAATGTAATACTGTAAAATAAATAATAAAATTATTATGACGATTAAAATGTTACTCTGACCTAGGGCTACAATATTCGTTTTTGGAAAATAAACTACTATTCATCAGAACCAGAGAATACCAATTCGTCCACAGGAGGGCATAGGCAGTTACAGGTGGCCAAACTCAATCCACAGCTCACTACAGAGACAGACCACAATTTTTATATAGCCACAGATAGTTTGGCCCATACAGGAAAGAATTGGCTGTACACAAAGGATTCTAAACCCATATGGATTTGCCCGAATGAATCTTCTAAAACCCTTTTGGGATCTCTATGTGGTGTGCTACATAAGGCCCTGTATTAGAAATTAATATGGGGCAAATACTTCATAGATGAAATATGGAATAAAACTAAATGTGCACCCTCAATCTTTAAATAACATTTATGGATTTGCCTAAATGAACCAAGGGCCGATCCTTCATGGACCTTTGGGGTTCTTTATGTGGGGTGAAAATGTGGGTTAATAGCGATAAATATCCCTGTGCACCATCGATCATCCATAAGGAACATTTATGGATTTGCCCAAATTAACCCCAGGGCCCGTCGTCCTCCATGGATGGACATTAAGCCCCAAATGGAAATATAAGGGGTGACACTGTGAGTTCATATAGACAGGCAGGGCCCATGGAATAATGCTGCCTGTGCACTCTCGATCCTTAAGGAACACTTATGGATTTGCCCAAATTAACCCAAGGGCCGGTCCTCCATGGACATTAAACCCCATAACGGAAATATAAGGGGTGACAATGTTGGTTTTTATAGACAGGCACATGGAATAAAGCTGCCTGTGCACTTTCGATCCTTAAGAAACTTATATGGGTTTTTCCTAAATGAAACAACGGCAGGTCATCTATTTAGATCCTTCTGTGGTTCTCTACTGTATGTTCAGTTCTACATTTGACCCCTGTATCGAATCAATGCATTTCGCTACATAAGTTACTGTGTTAGAAATATATCGGGTATATAGTAGTAGCAAGTATTCCTCCTCTTTGAATTAAATTCGCCCCGATAGGCTCGTATGTAAAGCAAATTAGATTGAATCAAAATATCTATTATAAACAATTTGCCGTCAGAAATCTCTATGCCATGTAGTTATTTAGATGAGAAAAACAGGTCAAAGTTTAAAATTACAGAAAAATAGGTGTCTAAGTCACTTTTTGAAAAGAACGTTGCATTATGGCAAGTATAAACATATATATTGTGAACAATTTGACACCAAAATTGGCTCCTTACGACAACTATTTATTAATTTATGTTTTTATAACCTTATTCAATTATGTCAAAGGTTAATAACCACACTTCCGGTCCTTTTCCAGCAATATCATCTGTTACACTGAATATAAATGTATATCTTGGAAACAATTTGCTCATATTTTTAATTCTCTCCGACCTGCCATTACTTACTGTAGATATAGCGAAAAGAGGTCAAAGTCAAAATTGCTAAAAATGGGGTTTCTGGTCAATTTTACAAAGAAAGTTCTGTTAGAGCTAATATAAATATATACATTGTGAACAATTTGACACCAAAATTATCTCACTACATCCAGTATTTCCAGAGATATACCATGTTTTATAAAAAAAATAGCGGTCATTTTGTTTGTTAATTATGCAAATGACAGCCGTCCTGTAAAAAAAAATCTTCATTCTTATGGTATCGAGAATCAAAATCCTTCAAAAAACATATACCTATAGAAAACATTGCAAGGTTAAACCCATTGCTACCGGACTATAGGTACGTTCTATGATTGGTCAATATTGACATTTGACCCTTAATCACAAAGGGATTTTTTTTCATAAGGTGATTGAATAGATACCTATAATCATAAAAATGTAATAAAAGACCAAATTGTGCTTCAATAAATTTGTTATAATACATATACATAATACATTGTTGTAATTGGTCAATTTTGAACTTTGACCCTTATATCTCGAAAACGTTTCCTATCCTGATTGTTTATCTTCCATATTCGTAATCTACGGAAAATTCTGGTCTAGAAAAGTTGGATGGCAATTTGTCCCCTTTCGGGTGGTGATATCCCCCTTGATCCAAATCCAAATTTGGGAATATTGTGTTTTAAGTGATCTTTGCTACTTAATTCATAGCCATTTCATTAATTTAAATTTTCAATTTATTATTAATTTGATAGGATAGTAACTGTGGTGACTATGTTGACCTTGGTGGATCGTATGTAGGGCCTACACAAGACCGAATACTTCGAGTTGCAAGACAATTTGGTATCAAGAATTATAAAATCATAGAAGATGCCAAGTTGGTTTGGGTTCAAAAGGTATAAATACATCATCTATTATTTATTTTATTGTATTGCTTGTGTGACATGAACCAACTTTATCTGCTTAAATTAAAGGTCAAATGTCCATTGTATGTATGTATGTTTGTCAAATGGATAATAATAAATAAGAGGCTCAGCTCTGATAAGAAAAATCTAGGTCGTCTCAGATAAGAGAGAATCTTTGTTTATACATGTCTGCATCAGATAAACAAGGTATATTATAATAGGCCCCGTTTCTGCTGCCCAAAATATACCGTATACGGTATATTGTATATATATTTTTTGGCAGCATAAACGGTCTCATAAAAAATATATTGTATATATATGCGGTATATATACCGCATTATCCCCATCGTTTGTCCCATATATGGTATATTTTGAGTGCAGCAGAAACGGGGTACGAAATATACGGTATATTTTGGAATATACCGTATATATACGGTATATTTTTGGCAGCAGAAACGGGGCTTCTGCTGCACTCAAAATATACCGTATATGTGACCCGGCCCATGACACGAGGTCAAAAACTAACAGAGCGTGACGCGTTTGTTTGGTTTTTCTGCTGCATTGACACACACGTGTGTATAAGCAAGCAACAGATCAAAATGTCACTGTAGACTGAAGAAATAACTATTTTTGCAATTCAATTGTGGGGAGAAGCGAAGGTTGGGGGGAGTGCATGGCAACAGAAGAGATACAAAAAAAATTAAAAGCAGAATTTGTGGTAGACTTAACGCCAAAGCAAGTTATTAACAGAAAACTTGGCAAAAGACAACAAGGTCAATCCATACTTCCGTCTCACGAAATGCATTTTGGGTAACGAAAGCCAACTTTTTTACAGCCCACCCACAAGTATGTGCAGCGGAAACGGTGCACGAATTTCATATACGGTATACGGTATATTTATACGGAATATTTATACGGTATATTTGTATGGTAGGCCTATATTTGGGATTAGCAGCAGAAGCGGGGGCCATAGATAAATAAACTAAAGGGCACTCCAAAGACCTGTTTCTGCTGAGCAGAAATAATCGATTATTAACCGATTATTTTTTTGATCGATTATTTTTAAGCAGCAGAAAATCGCAAAATGAAATAACCGATTAAAAAATAACCGATTAAAAAAACTCAATCCATTGCGTGTTTTAACCGATTATTTCTTGTTTTAACCGATTATTGCGGAGCAGTTTTGAGCTGCAACACAAATAGTGATTATTGACCACACTTTGACCTCTAGAGTATGGCAACCCTCACTCACAAAGCATGCTGTTTATTTGCGCGATCGACGACTATCAGCAAAACAACGATGTGGACCGATAATTATTATTATTGTGGGGGAGAATTATACTGAGAGACTCCTGCGTTACAAGTACACCGTTACATCCCTGCCAGTCCAGGCTAACAATTACGCGGACCAGGCTACTTTAGCGTTACGTTTGGCATCCACTGAGTCAGTGGATGACCTATCCCCTCAACATGTCAATTGTGGTATAAGTTGACAGGAATAATACTCTGTGGTGTAATAAAAATGCCAGCGTGTTTATTTAAGACTGCAAGTGTTAAGAATAACTTGCTGTCCATTTTCAACTTCCTCTTACCAATGACAACAGGCACTGCTTGTCAATCAGGTCCTCACTGACTGGGTATTAACCAATCAATTTACTATTAGATAGGTCACTGATTTTATACAATAGTTTGCGGGAAATTTGATTTCTGACCTTATACACGAATAAATACTTTACATATAATCTAAATATTTCTCAATGCTGCTTTATGCAAAGCAAAGTAATTTAACTAGAACTACAGACACATTAATTTAAATAAATACTTTTAAACATGAACAATAGTTTTGCTAGGGAATTGGGATGGCCGTGTGATATTCAATTTATTAAATTTAATGGGAAAGTATACATCTTTCACAAAATGACTTAAAATATCTTCGTATGTCATCAGGCAGCGTTTTAAAGGCTGGAAGCCCTTTGATTGATTTTGGGAACAAAATGGATTGATAGTCAATCATGAGTACTTCCGAACAGTGCTATAAATGTATCACGAAAGCATATTAGTGCTTCATGTTTTATTCACCTGTTGTTGGGTGGTGGACATCTTGTAGACAATATGTACAGCAGCAACAAACATGCATAATTGATACAAATGAACACAATTTAAATTTGATAACTCTACGCAATTTTATACGAGATAAATGCGTAGACTCGGTCATCAATGACCGTCTACTTGATAATAATTATAAACGACGAGCCCGTGGTTGAAATTAAAAGACCTGGAAGAAAATGTACAACAGAACTATTAGAAAGAATTAATCGCAAAAGGGTTAGGCCTAAGCCAGATATACCATGGAGTTCAAATATCCCCAGCCATTCCTCTTGATGGATTGAGGCGGCAGGCCTCAAAGCGATTTTAAAATTGAATGGAAGCGCATCGAAAATCAATAAAAGATCTTTCTCGGAAGATTCATTGTGGAGGAAAATCTGACTTGCTGCATGCGTTTGCATGGTAGGTAGAAATCAACAGTGCCGATAAAAATAAAATAATTAACAAATTCTTATCAGATAGATCTACGTAAACGTGTGAAGTAGGACTAAAGAGGTCTTATTTACAGTATATCAGTAGGCCTAATATATATTCGTATAAAATATCCTAATTTCCACAACTCAGGATTATGTCCATAATGATATCAATAGTAAGAATCTGTTATAGGCCTATGCGTAATTTTTTTTAATTAAGCCACTAATTTTTCATTATCATACATCTATATTTGAAATCGCCAGTTTTGTTACGCTGAAATTACTGTGTATTCGAGAACCATCTGTGGGCACGACCTAGATGGTACGCGAGCGAAGCGAGCGTACCATCTAGTTAAATTCAATTATACCATACACAATCAGTGATTATTTTACAGTTATTTTCTCATTTTCCCAATTGTCTTTTCTCTTACAGGTAATAACATGGTACGTGCTTCATGATTGATGGTAAAATTAATTTATACCTGTAACAATAGATTATGGAAAGGCGTTTCGGACCGGACGGAGTACTCCTTTAAAGTTGTCATCGGAGGAGAAGATTAGGTGGAAGAAATGCTTTCCATGGACTGCACCAGAAGTAATTTCTGGTGTCGAAGCACCATCTGAGCACAGCGATATTTACGCGTTTGGATACATGTGCAGCCGCATATTTACCAAAACGAACAACATAAGAATACGGGAAACTGGCGAGATATGCATGCGGCGGCCGTCACCCGCAGAGCTAGCTTGGCCACCACCTTTATGTAATAACGTTAGATCATGAATAATTAAAAGTCATCCGTTTTTCAGAATGGATTTAAAAAAAAGGAGAGCAATAAATTATAGCTTTGTTTTCTTTCATTTATTATTAGTTTATGTATTTATATTTTCTTATTTTTCGTATTCGTATTTAATGTTATATTTCGGGGTGGGTCAAACTTACTGACTGACTTATTATGACTCTCTCCCCACATGATTACTTCATTGCATTTATTATCCTGTATGTATGTTATTATATTGTGGAAATAAAATTAAATTTAAATTGAAATCATATTTATTTGCAATTATCACGTATTTTTTTCTATTTTACATTGTATAAAATTGTTATAAAACGATGACAACATACAATGACAGGAAAAACAGTGGCAGGATACAAAAACGGTGGCAGGGTACAAAAACGGTTGCAGGCTATAAAAACAGCAGGGTACAAAACATTTGTCAAAAAAAAATTGTTTTGTACAAAAACATTGACTGGGTACAAAAACGGTGGCAGGGTATAAAAACAGTGGCAGGGTACAAAAACAGTGGCAGAGTACACAAACAGTGACAGGGTACAAAAACGGTAGCAGGGTGGTACAAAAACAGTGGCAGGGTACAAAATCGGTGGCAGAGTACAAAATCGATGGCAGCTGGGTACAAAAACAGTAGCAGGGTACAAAAATAGTAGCAGGGTACAAAAACAGTGGCAGGGTACAAAAACGGTGACAGGGTACAAAATAGATGGCAGCTGGGTACAAAAACAGTAGCAGGGTACAAAAACAGTGGCAGGGTACAAAAACGGTGGCAGGGTACAAAAACGGTGGCAGGGTACAAAAACGATGGCAGATGGGTACAAAATCAGTGGCAGGGTACAAAAACGATGGCAGTTGGGTACAAAAAAATGAGCAGGCCACAAAAACAGTGGAGGGTACAAAAACGGTGGCAGGGTACAAAAACGATAGCAGCTGGGTACAAAAGCAGTGGCAGGGTACAAAAACGGTAGCAGGATACAAAAACTGTGGCAGGCTACAAAAACAGTGGCAGGGTACAAAAACGGTGGCAGGCTACAAAAACGGTGGCAGGGTACAAAGACGATGGCAGCTGGGTACAAAAACGGTGGCAGGGTACAAAAACGGTGGCAGTGTACAAAAACAGCGTTACTGATTTTATACAATAGTTCGCGGGAAATCTGATTGCTGACCTTATACAGGAATAAATACTTAGTGGTTGTGATATTCCATTCATTAAATTTAATGGGAAAGTATATCTTTCACAAAATGACTGGCGGAAGGGTACAAAAACGATGGCAGCTGGGTAAAAAAACAGTGGCAGGGTACAAAAACGGTGGCAGGGTACAAAAACGATGGCAGGGTACAAAAACGATGGCAGCTGGGTACAAAAATAGTCACAGGGTACATAAACAGTGGCAAGGTACACAAACAGTGGCAGGGTACAAAAACAGTGGCAGGGTACAAAAACAGTGGCAGGGTACAAAAACGGTGGCAGGGTACAAAAACGATGGCAGATGGGTACAAAAACAGTGGCAAGGTACAAAAATAGTGGCAGGGTACAAAAACGGTGACATGGTACAAAAACGGTATCAGGGTACAAAAACAGAGACAGGGTATGACAAGCAGTGGTCTAGGGTATGACAAGCAGTGGTCTAGGGTATAAAAACTTTTGTTGTATACAAAGTGTCTGGGAAAAAAGACGATGACTGGTACAAAAACGGTGGCAGGGATACAAAAACGGTGGCAGGGTACAAAAACGGTTGCAGGCTATAAAAACAGCAGGGTACAAAACAGTGGCAGGGTACAAAAACAGTGGCAGGGTACAAACACGATGGCAGCTCTGGGTGGTACAAAAACTGGGGCATGGTACGAAAACAGTAGCAGGGTACAAAAACGGTGACAGGGTACAAAAACGGTGTCAGGGTACAAAAACAGAGACAGGGTACAAAAACAGTGGCAGGGTACAAACACGATGGCAGCTGGGTACAAAAACTGGGGCATGGTACAAAAACAGTAGCAGGGTACAAAAACGGTGGCAGGGTACAAAAACAGAGACGGTACGACCAAGCAGTGGTCTAGGATACAAAAACTTGTGTTGTATACAAAGTTTCTGGGAAAAAAGAAGATTGCAGGGATACAAAAACGGTGGCAGGGTACAAAACAGTGGCAGGGTACACAAAATTGTGTTGTACTAAAACAGTGGCAGGGGAAAAAACATACACATTTATTTGTAGCATTTTACCAAAAAAGTATCGGTCCGGAGTATTCATCAACAGAGCTAAACAAATGAAGGAAAGGGTCAGAACATGTGACTCTGGCAGATAACAGATAACATTATTTTTCAAGAGTGATAAGAAAAAAGGAAACATATTATATTCAATTTGTTAACCTAAATATATCTTTCATTTTTAATTTAAGATAATTATTTACATGATGATCACACTTTTTAATGTGTATTAATTTAAATTGGTTATTTAAATTAATAACATATTGTTATGTTTACTTTAGGGTTCTTTCATAAGTCAATCATTTTTTTCCGTTAAAACTTAAAAATTGGCTATTTGTAGTTTATTGTATTAATCTTTATGGTTTATTTTACATCATTTATATCTCAATGTATATTGCATTATTGTTCTTATCTTTGATTAAATATTAATATTATGTACTGTAGTAGGCCTATACACATTTCGAAAAATGCTTAACAAAGTCTCAAACCACATAAAATCTAAAAGTTGAAACTGAATATTTAATGGCCCTTGAGAATTCTAGGTAGCCTGCACAAAGGTCATCAAGGCCAAACTTAAGAGGATGACTCAAGCTCTTCCATGTGAATCATCTCAGGTTAGACCAACCTCCAGTGGGCAGGACTTGTAGTTAGAACAACGTCGCCTGGTCCGCGTAATGTTTGCATGTCCTTAGGCCTGTTGTTTTTGGTAGAAATTATAGCCCAGCTAGGCCCTAGCTAGTGTAGAAGAACCAACGACGGCGAAACGAACTTTCTCGCCGACGTGCCCTTACAATACATAATTACTCTGTTGTATGTGGCACGGAGGCCTAGATGTTTATTTTACAATTAATAATATAGCTTTACGTTCAATTTTTAATCCTACATGTGAGAGTTTTAGGCAGCAATAGGATGTAAACAAACCAACTCTCATCGGCCTTCCATAACTTGAAATTCATTGTGGATATGGATGTCGTGATTTTTTTTAAACGATTACCATATAAACGATTAACGTCCGAGAAAATGTTCAATTGCATTGCGGTCAGTTCTGTGGTTTGTGGTACTGATCTTATCATTATTTGATATTTTACTAGCATTATAGTACCCGTCTTCGACGGGTATGAGCCCCGCGGATTAACAGATTTTTCAACAGCGCCGAGGAAACTTGTCAAACGTATGCAAACTTATGATATATGCAAGAGTTACAATTGAAGTCTCACGCCCGTATTTTTAAACCGGAATTTAGTCGTAGTTCGAGCTAAAACTAAAAAAATGACGTCATTTTAATTCATAAACCGAACTTCAACTAAATCACCGACTAAATCAGGCCAACCTCGACTAAATCGAGACGGATTTTGATCGATTTTTTTAGTCCTGGAGGGGGCAGGCTAAATGGTCGATTAAATGGTTTTTAAGCGATGTTTATAAAAAACGTAACAGTCATTGAGTTGTTATTGGCCAGATATTAAAGAATGAAATATCTATATTTATATTAGCTTAATTAAATATACATTGGTATAAGTTATAATAATGAAAATCATCTTTATTTACAACTGTATACAAATTACATTATTTTCTTCGCGCAAGTCCGACTTGAGCTACAGTACGTCACGCCATAGCGACAATGGGAGATGCGGCAATTCACCACGCGATGGAATGTTTAGGGGGCCTAGCGCTTTCTTGTCACGCTATGAAGTGCGTGGTTCGTGGCGATCATACTTTGTTGGGGGCCTAGAAAATATAAAAGTTACCGTACCGCCATGGTTCCTAAATATATTTTGAAGATTTTATTTGTTGTTAATCAAATATACTTCACTGTTAAATTAATACTGATCTTGTTCTAATAATTAACGATTAAAATTATTTTTCATGTATATATAGTCCTGATGCGTCAAAAGTGTTGTAAGAAATGGAAAGTGATATCAATGCGCAAAATTTTGTCTGCTCCTCAAATACTCTCTTGTCATTGGTCAATGTTTAGCCTTTGTTACCCAGACGTGTGCAACTCGACTAAAAGCTCGACTTCATTAAGTCGAACTGCAAACTTCGACTACTGTACTTCGTTTTTGAATCGAATTTGAAGTAATAGCTCGAACTACGACTTTTTCAAGTCGAACTTCGAACTACGACTAAAGTCCGGTTTAAGAATACGGGCGTTAGTCTCATGCAGGGAGTTAATTGAAATTAAGTTTAACATTACATTATGTATGCAGTCAGTAACATTCATTGCAACACAAATAAATACAGAATATTTTACACTATATTTTAAATTCTTGCAAGTTTGTATACCATCCGTAATCTGAAGTTCAAAAGGCAAGTCCACTGTTATTAATTTACGAATTTGAAAGTATTGCTAGAACATTTTGAATTTTGAAAACGGTGGTACGTCTGTAATATGCAAATAATTAAATATTAATATTATTTCAATTAATTACTTCACAGTAAAAAAATGTTTCCTTTTACAGTAGTAGCGTTTTTTTTACTGAAATACAATGCAAATACACAAAACAAATAAGATATAAAATGTGACGCTTTTACGTACCTAGACTGTGTACATACATGAAATAAGGAAGCTTATGGAAGAATTATAAATTACTTCTTGGGCTTTACATTAACACGTATTTAATTGTAGGATTTTTATTAAAACATACCGTAAACAAAAATCAAAAACTAATATAAAGCTATACGGGGACAAACGTTTAAGGCTTGTAACATTTTATAACAATTACTTTACTACTATACTGATCAATAAACTGGAAATAGACTCATGTGGTCCAACGTTGACAATCCCGAATACGATGATAAAATGTGACTTGTACAAGGTACAGTATCCTTCATGTACACTGATGTAAGCACTGCAAAGTAAAATTAAAATGCATAACATACTTTTTGATTACAAATTAGGAAATCCATATTAAACAAAATCAAATCAAGTCAAACAGTAGCCGTAATTATAATTAAGATTCTGTACCAACGATAAGCTGGTAATTATTCGGCGGATTAGTATATTACATTCAAACCTACAACATGGGATTGTGTAGGGACTTCAGTCGTAGTTCGACCTAAATTTTTAAAAATGACGTCATTTTAATTCATAAACCGAACTTCAACATATCGCCAACTAAATCAGGCCAACCTCGACTAAATCGAGACGGATTTTGATCGATTTTTTTAGTCCTCGAGGAAGCAGACTAATGGTCGACTAAATGGTATTTAAACGAGGTTTATAAAAAATGTAACAGTCATTGAGTTGTTATATTGGTCAGATATTGAAGAATGGAATTTCTATTTTTATATTAGCTTAATTAAATATACATTGGTATATGTTATAATAATGAAAATCATCTTTATTTACAACCGTATACAATACAATAGTGACAATCGGAGATGCGAAAATTTACCACGCGATGGTATGTTTAGGGGGCCTAGCGCTTTCTTGTCACGCTATGAAGTGCGTGGTTCGTTGCGATCATACTTTGTTGGAGGCCTAGAAAAAATGAAAGTTAACGTACCTCCATGGTTCCTAAATATATTTTAAAGATTTAGTTTTTTGTTAATCAAACGTACTTCACTGTTAATTAATACTGATCTTGTTCTAATAATTAACAATTACAATTAGGCCCTGTTCAGACCCATGGCGTTAGACCGTTTTAGCGTACAACGTTAGGAGTATGGTCGAAGCGGCCGCCAACCAAAGCGGCCGCCAGTTTAATATCGTCATTTGTATGGAACGCCATGTGCGCTTTAATCTTTGATTGTCGTTGTCAACGCCATGGCCTATGGCGAGTTGAGTTACAGCTGTGTGTATGGTCAAACCAATAAATATAAGCCAAATCATGTAACTGATAAAACTGATAACTGATAAAAATACTTTTATTGCAACTTTTGGGTTGAATTATACTATCAAATCTTTATATTTCTATAATAATTAAGTTTGCCTGCGGATAAATCAATGTATATTTTATTTGTATTTTAATATTAATAACTAACTAAAAATATATTTACATTATATATTATCGAATCATTAATAATTTACGTTTGCATCATAATCTACATACTATTGAACCTCTATGTCTCATTTATTACGTACTATTTATTTATTTGTTTATTTTATCTTCTTGACCCGACGTTTCTTGAGCACTCTCCTATCGAATCTTTATACAGATTGCATTAATAATTTACGTACGGTATTGGCGAATATTTATATCTCATTTACATACTATCGAATCTTCATACAGTATTGCAATAATAATTTACGTACGGTATTGCCGAATCTTTATATCTCATTTACATACTATCGAATCTTTTTACAGTATTGCAATATAATAATTTACGTACGGTATTGGCGAAGAAGGTATCACATTCAATCTGTCAAAAAAGAGAATATATTACATAATATTAATAATGTAAGTTGTTATTTACGTCCAAAGAAAAGAAAACCTGACGATCGAAACAATGACAATCAAAAATGACAAAACAACGACAATCAAAGCGCACACGGCGCTCCATACAAATTACCGTTATTGAACTAGCGGCCGCTTTGGTTGGCGGCCGCTTCGACCGTAATCCCAACGTTACTAGCAAGGTCACGTTACAAACCGCAGAGAAAAAAACGAGGTGTTCAGACCCATAGCGTACGATTATCGTTACAACGGAAGTACGTCATTCAGGTTGTTTCTAGTTGCATATTCATGTGCTCTTACCGTACCCACGTGTTTTCATCATTATTTCCACTGTATATAGGCCTAGATCTCAGCCCTACAATTATGACAAAATTTGCCGTAAATAAAACATACCTCAGCATTTATTTAAGAAAAATATAGTAAAGCCAAATTTCTGTTTCTATTGTTTTTATTTTGTATTAAAAAACATTTTCCCCAGGTTCTTGAGTTACGAAAATAAAGCAGGCCTTCTAATGATGAAGAAAAAATTGATTGTGATTAGTCTATTCAGTCCAGTCAAAGATAAATATTCTTTGTTCCAGTCGGTTGAAAATAACCCTTAACTTGCTAATAAAAGGGACACAGCTCCCCTTGTTTGTTTACTGAATTTTTTAGGAGTTAGGGGGTTTTCAGCATTAAACTTGTCCAGTCTAGTCTGCCTTGTATGAATGAGTGACTTGATGTCCCACGCTAGTTTTTAGCTTGAATGAAATGCGTGAAAGACTCTAGGCCTAGCTAGGCATCGTAGTCAAATACAAGGTGCATGTATTTATGTCATTTGTTAGAAAATATAATAGTAATCAGTTGATAATAGTTTAGCCTTTGTAACAGTTGTATTTGTAGTGTAGTTAGGCCTTATTTATTCTGGCCTTTTTGTTATTGAAATCCATCTCACACATTAACGATACAAGATGTCAGCCTAGGTCAAACCTTATATCGCGTCATAACAGCAAACGTTCTGATTGGATACAACGTTGACTTACAGTAGCGTCGTACGCTAAAACGGTACTATCAACAGTTTTCCACTACAACGCTACAACCGTTGTACGACGCGTTGTACGCTAATCCCCAACTGTTCAGACACACATTCTTTTAGCGTCGTACGCTAAAACGGTCTAACGCCATGGGTCTGAACAGGGCCTTAGTTTTCATGTATATAGTCCTGATGCGTAAAAAGGTTTGTAAGAAAATGGAAAGTGATATCAATGCGCAAAATTTTGTCTGCTCCTCAAATACTCTCTTCTCATTGGTCAATGTATAGTCTTTGTTACAGTACCCAGACGTGTGCAAGTTGACTACATTAAGTCGAACTGAAAACTTCGACTACTTTGTTTATGAATCGAATTTGAAGTAATAGCTCGAACTACGACTTTTTTAAGTCGAACTTCGAACTACGACTAAAGTCCGGTTTAAGAATATAGGCGTTAATGACACCCTCTGCAAATTCCACATTTCATAGCCTTTTGATACAGTGGTAATTTTTAAAATATTTAATAAGTCATAATTTAATAAATATTTGGATTACAAACTTTTTATATAAACCATGACCATCTCCGTTGCAAGATTGATGTTGAGAGTAAAATTCACAGCATGCATAGAGGACAAACATTTTGTGTTTGCATTTTATATATCTATTATTTATTGTACAGTTTATAGTGGAAATTGTGGTTTTAATTAATCTGGCCAAGTTAAAAAAATAGATTTTCTTTAAAATTTGCACAATAAAACAGGTCGAAACATGCACAGATAAAATTATTTTGGATATCTGTATCTTGTTGCCATAGTAATAGCCATTTTTAAAATTACAGCATTTTCTTGTAATTTTTCCTATTATTTCACTGTCAAATATGGGAAACGTTGATTTGAAAGACAATTTGCAGAAAGAAGCAAACTTTGCTCTGCTACAGGTATAACATGGTTCAAAGTTTAGAAATTCTATAAATTACTACGAAAATTCGTAGAAGGTTTCTTTGATTGAATACTTTTGTTTGTATTATAACAGTTCATTTTGGATTTTCAGTAAATTGAAAAAATGGTTTATTCAAATTCAACACTTATCCCTTACTATTCATTAGCTTAGTATACAGCTTAACCTCATTCACAACTTCAATTAATTTTGTATGTACTTTGTATTAATCTGAGATTGTGAATTGTAAAAGAGTTTTCGACCTTTAGGTGGCCAAGTCAAAAAAAAAAATTTTGGTTGAATTTAACCATTTTTTTTTTCATTTTTATTTCTACGCATGTGATTAACTTGATTAAAACTACAAAATAACCTATTCAAAAATCTGAGTAATTAATCTTCATTTTTCATGTTTTTGGGACGTCATTAATCTAATCTAATATCTAATTACAATCAACTTACATTAAAATAAAGAGACATTGCTTTATACAATTATCAGCAAGGAAAACTGCACTTACAGATATTTGTGTTCCCTATCCCAAAATCATCCAAAACTGATTGGTATAATTAGAAATGTGTTAGGGATGAGAATATTTAATTAATTCATCGATTTTTGTGTTTACTGGATATAAGTAGGGATATATAAAGATACCATAAAATGTTGTAAGTGTAGACCTCTCATATCCCATGTACTGTATTTTGTTGCATACCTGTAACCTGTTTTCCTTTCACTACTTCAATCCTTAAACTTGTGGCCATGTCAATGTTGTATTGAGGTGTCTCCTGATTTTGTTAATCTTCTTCTGGCCAACAAATTAGACCACTTTATAGTCTAGTGTGCAAGGCTTGCAAACAGTTTGATAGCCTTGATCTGTGACAAGGTGACATTTTCCTTGAAGTTGTCTTTTCTATAAAGATATTGGGTTGATGAAACAACTCGGTCACCATGAATGGAGTGAAAAAAACTATAAAGA
Organism: Antedon mediterranea; assembly: GCF_964355755.1. Taxonomy (NCBI): domain Eukaryota; kingdom Metazoa; phylum Echinodermata; class Crinoidea; order Comatulida; family Antedonidae; genus Antedon; species Antedon mediterranea. The sequence continues at coordinate 10,857,114 of NC_092676.1, read as the reverse complement.
ATATTACGTTTATAATTTACAGTCGTCTTTTTTATGCAAAAAATAAAGAAAACTAAAATCAAATATTGAAAAGGTTATTTAAAAATAATGATTTAGCTTATAAAAAATAAAAAACAGTAAATCAAATACAAACCCATTATATAACTACTATTTTTTAAAATTATGATTTTATTAGGTTAAATAATTTTTTGTTTCCATAGAATAACTATTGTGACATTAAAATGGCTTATTAATAATTTAAAAAAAGTGTGGGGGTCATAAATCTTTAATTTTTAACCTTGTGTCTCTAGAAGAAAGCACAGATTAAATGTTACTTTATATTTGTACCTTCACATTCTTATTAAAAATAATCAAGTTTATATTAAATCTATAAGTGAGAGAGTGTGTACGTTTGTTTGTGTTTGATTGTTTGTTTGTTACACAAATTTTTGTTACTGCACGTAACAATACATATGGGGTATCAAAATGACCGCAATTGTACCGGGAAGGTTTTAAACTACATTTGAACATCATCCGCCATCTAGGATCTAAGTTAGGGGCCAATATGGTCCACTTTTCACCACTTTCGATGTTTGTTCGGTAATAAAAATTTCTGTTTCTGAACGTAACAATACATATGGGGTATCAAAATTACCCCAAATGTACCGGGAAGGTTTTAAACTACATTTGAACATCATCCGCCATCTAGGATCCAAGTTAGGGGCCAATATGGCCCACTTTTCACCACTTTCGATGTATGTTCGGTAACACAAATTTCTGTTTCTGCACGTAACAATACATATGGGGTATCAAAATGACCGCAATTGTACCGAGAAGGTTTTAAACTACATTTGAACATCATCCGCCATCTAGGATCCAAGTTAGGGGCCAATATGGCCCACTTTTCACCACTTTCGATGTATGTTCGGTAATACAAATTTCTGTTTCTGCACGTAACAATACATATGGGGTATCAAAATGACCGCAATTGTAACTGGAAGGTTATAAACTACATTTTAAAAAGTCTGGGGATTTGGTGGAAGAGGGGGTTGGGAGATAGGGTTTGGGAGTTGGGGTTCAAGGGATAGTGGGGATTTTGCTTAGGCTAAAGGTAGGCTATCAAATTGACCAGAATTGTGGTAAGAAATTGTAAAATATTTAAATTATCCCTGGGAAAGGGCTGGGAGTTCGGGGTGGGGATGTAGGCCTATCACCATGACCGAAACTATATTTGAAAACTGCCACTGAGGGATTATGGGTTGGGAGTGATGGCTAACATAATTTGTACATGAACCGTCTTAAAGTGGAGCTCCACCCAGAAAATTACTATATTTCATACATTTCAACTATTATTTAAAAATATCATCCCTTATACTTCATATTTTTTTGAAATTTTTTTCAATGAGTACGATTTTCTTGAAAATCACGCCTTTTTGCGTTTTGGGGGGATACCTTGTAATTTCCTATTCTTTTACATGCAAAAGGGGGTATATTTGAATAATCCTAAAAAATTCATTTCTTCACCAAAAAAAAAATGTAAAATGTATATTTATGTAATTTTTCCAGATCTTTCTATTTCTGGTATTTTTATCACGTATACATTGCGCAATTTTGCGTAAATAGACACTTTCCCCCGTTCGGGTCCAATTGGGTTTTTTATTTTGCTAGGGAGTACGATCACGTGACATTTTTCACAATCACGCTACTGCAGCTGGCGATCTGTTATTTTGTCGCGATGTTATTTTTGACGGGCGAAAAGTATATTAAAACATTCTGAATGTGACCCTATTATGTTTCACAGTGTAATAATGTGATTATGAGACTATTACTAAAATGTCAAATTTAACGAGATTTGAGAAAGATGTGGCTATATATTCAATAAAGCTAGGCCTAGGCCTACTAGAGTGTAGGTATGTACCGATGCTGCTTAGAGTGGCTTGGCCTCAGGCTCTAGCTAGGCTAGGCTGACAGCAGTGAAGTTTGTTTTGCTGTTACCCGACCTTGGCCTACCCATGGGTCATGATAGGGTGCCTGAATAGTTGCTTTTCAGTCAGGTCTAAGCTTGCACATCGCTTTACTATTCTTTACTACTCTTGTTCTGTATAGGATTTTGTGTTTCACAATTCTTAATATACGAGAAAACCCAGGAACGATAAATGGGGCGAAACGACCATGCCTATGAATACATAGGCCTCTAGACAAAAATTCAAGGCTAGCTAGGCTGAGCAGACGGTTTAGCTAGGCCTAGACCTAGCTTAAAGTTAAAAGCAATCTGATATTATAATGCTGTTGTTGTACAGTGAAAATCATGAGGTTACATGTAAATTATACTGACATTCTTATCGGAAATATTACTTAGGCCTAAACAAATCGTATTAATTGTGTGTATAAAATTTATTCCCCATTTTTCGACACATAATTTACCAAAGGGAAGAAATTTCCACAATGCGTTGACCAGCGACTAAAACGCGTCAGTCGCTAAGTGTAACGCGTTTCGCGACGTATTGTAAACTAATAACCCCTAAGTTACTGAAAAACTGTAATTTGTTAAAAAACACTATTTTCTGACCGATTTTTTAGAAATGAGTTTTTGGAAAATATTTCCGTATTTTTCCTGTTTTTTTTTATGTAATCACTTTCAATTAAACATACTTAAACATAATATAAGCTGAGAAAGTCTGAGTGTAGCTCCACTTTAAACACCTATCCAGTATCTGGAGTACAGTATGTTGGGAGGGAGGAGGAGGAGCAAAAATACTGGCATAATGAGGTAGCCTATATGATTGGAATTGTACTAGGAAAAGTTAATACATTTGAACTGTCCAGGGAAGGAGTTAAGGTTTGTTGATTGTGGCTGGGATGGTGAGAGGAGAAAGAAGGCTGGGGGACCACAGTATCAAAATTAGATATTTCAATTATCAGCCAATATAACACCTTTACACAGTTTACAACGTACTTAAACCATAGGCCTGTCATAGCTATGTATACCTCTCTCAGTTGAATTGAATTTTTCCATCACTCTGGGAAGAATATGTTTTTAAAAAAAAAGAGTGTGGGATGGAGGTTGGTGAATATAGGTTGTTAAAAATTATGGTAGCTGAGCTGATATATTTTCGAACAGATAGGTACCAACACAAAAGCTCCGTAAAGTTGATTTTTGAGTGTACAAAAATACAATTTCCTAATGATTTTCAATGAAAACAATTTAAATAATTGCAAAATACACATACTTAAATTTTTTTATGAACAAGAGTTTGTTAAAGATAAGTGTTTATAGTATCGTTTTTTATTAACATTTTAAAATGGATAGGTTAGGCCGTTTTCACATTCTGAACTTCAAGGCTAAATATCTCAACTCTGTGCCACTTTTATGATTAAAATAACAAATTCTGTACCAAAATATAAAGAGGACTCACATTTGAGAGCCATATTCTAAAAATGTTGGAATAAAACTTGTTTTGATTTTCAAATATTTTAGAGTTTTACATATAGAAATCATTTACCATAAGGCAACACAAATCTCCATTTAAATTGTGTACCCATGGCACTTTCAGGGCAAATTCTATCCATATATACCTGCTGAAGGATACTATCCAAGATTCTGGAATCCGTTTGTATGGTTAGACATCAATAATATTGGAAGACAATGGGATTTCATTGGGTCAACAGTAAGTATCATAGTTTAGTAGTTCCGAATACCATTATTTTCATAATTAGTGTGCTACTAAAATATGTTTGTGATTCAATATTTATGGCTAAAATTGTTTAAACTGCAGTTTGAATGAAATAATTGAATATCTAATTATTTCAATCAGATTCCGTCCTCTGCACCATGGGAATGTCCAAATGCTGAAGAACTAGATAAAATGACAATGCAACAGTGGATAGATGAGAATACATGGACTAAGTAAGATAATGAATGCTTTAATTTTACTTTATGAAGTGTACAGGTATGTCTTCATCTACTGTCCAGTTGTGCATGCCTATAAATTAATAAACAATATCAGTGATAAACAAGATTTGTAGGGAGAATGCATGGACTAAGTAAGATAATGAATGCCTTAATGTTACTTTATGAAGTTTACAGGTATGTCTTCATCAGTTGTGCATGCCTATAAATCAATAAACAATATCAGTAATAAACAAGATTTGTTAGGTACTTAAGACAGTTTCTTTTTGTATAACAATGTTTAAACGCACAGTTAGCCTTCTGTACCAACAATCTGGTAAATCATGATAGATTCTATACTAGTGATTTATTCATGTATAAATTCATAATGTATATTTACTGGATTCATGTTGGGCTATAGGCCTAGTATAATAATGAGTGCCTGATTTGTCACAATGATACAATGCTACATGACATACTGTTTTTCAGGAAAGCAGTATCAAGACAAGATTTATATGGTTTTATGTAATCTATTCTTTTACAGGACTGGTAATCGTTTCTGTACACACATGATTAGTCAAATTTTAACAGCTGAGCCTCATGAGATGTCTGTTCTATTTTTTATGTGGTATATCAAGCAATGCGATGGGTTTCTACGAACATTTTCAGCAGAAAATGGAGGTCAGGTGAGTTTCTGTTTCATCTAGATGCTGGTTTATGTAATTACTCTGTCCTGGCAAAATAGTGCACAAATTAATTATTTTAATTTATTTATTTTCAGAAACAAAAGTATGAATCAATATAAATATACAATTATTATCCTTTTTGAAAATTTTGCAATTTTTTATATCAGATACTGCTTTTACGGACTTACATTTATAAAAGCAGCAGCTGATATAAACTACTTAAACAATTATCAATATTAATTAAGCATAATACCGTGGCTCATTACATTATTACCTTACCTATCCTCTTCAGGCCAAGTGTCCCATAAGGCTACAAGATGCTCTCTCCAGTCAGTTTCTAGCTTTAACTCTAGCTTCATTCCATGATCTTTAGCCTAATTTATCTCTTTCCTTCTCCACTGTGCGCCTCCAGGTTGTTTTGGGGCGACCCACACGATGTTTCCCTTCTGGCATCGATGTTAATGCAGTTATACAATGGCATTCAGGATTCATCCTCAGAACATTTCTTCTTTTTTTAACGTTAGTTTTGGTAAATTTATTTCTGCGTTAGACATAACATATGGCCATCTGATTTTTGAGATTCGTCTTTAGCATTTAAATTGAAAGATATCCAATTTCTTCTTGCCTCCCTCATTGATTTTCCATGTTTCATAGCCACAAACAGGTAGTACAGACTTTACTAGTGAATTAAATATTTTTTTTTTTGGTTTTCAGTAAGTATTTGTTGGACTTCCATATCTGAGCTAGTTTCATAAATGACGTCATTGCTTTCCGTATTCTACTATTGATGTCTTCACCACCGCCCCCTTGACTACTAATAATGGCACCTAGTTTATTGACCTTATGGTCATCGATTTCAATTCTATTCTTGCTGTTTTCTTTTTATTTATTTTAAGCCCTGTTTTTGCAGCAAATATTAAGTTTTGTTGCCTTTGACTGCATATTCTGAACATTAGATAAAAGGAGCACAGCGTTATCCGCAAAGTCTAAGTCCTCAAGTTTGGTAAATTTCCATCGTATCCTGGTGTTACTTCCATCAGTTGTTTTCCTTATAATCCAGTCAACTATAATCAAGAATAAACATCCAAACATCACATCAATCCATGAAAGTGATATAAAAGGCAGAGTGCTATTTTACAGCTTGTTCAACAATATTTTGTATGACAAATATTTGGTTCACCGTGCTTCTGCCTTTTAAACCTGCTTTCTCATCTCTTAGCATGTTGTTCAGCCCATTGCTTATTCTGTTAATTAACACTCTACCAAACACTTTGCTAGGAACAGAGATACAGTAACTGTTATCCCTTTCCAATTTCCAATTCGGTAAAGTCACCCTTCTTTGGTAATTTTATGATGAACCCCTGTTTCCATGTTTTTGGATTACTTTTTTTCCCCATATTTTCTTAAATAAATGTTCAAGACATTCAATTGTTATGTTAATGTCAGCTTTTAGCAATTCAGCTGTAATTTCATCTAAGCTACCAGGTTTACCATTTTCAATTTTCTGAACTGCAGTTCTGATCTCTGTTTTAGAAATATATTCAGTTGAGATTTCATCTATGGTTGAATAGATAATATATTCTGTATCATCTGCAACTGTGTGTTCTGGAGTAGGCCTGTTAAGAATCTCTTCAAAGTGCTCTTGCCACCTCTCTCTCTCTCTTCTCTGCTTCAGTTATCAAATTTCCAGACCTGTCCTTTACTACATTGGTTGCTTTCCTTTTGTCATTGCTTAATGTCTTTGTAATTTCGTACAATTCTCTCATTCTTTCATTACCGGCTGCTTTCTCTGCTTTCGTTGCCAGGTCATCTGCCTATTTCCTCTTATCTTTTCTCATGCTTTTCTTAACTTTCTTATCTGTATCTCTGTATCTTTCCATGATATTTTGTTTAATTCTCTGTGACTTTGCTTGTTCAATATTGCTCTTTAATTATCTTCTTTGGCTGTTGTCTTTTTTCTTGTAGCCAAGTACTTCTTTTGCAGTTTCCTTGTGATACAGTTATAATGCTACTCTATTTTTTCTCCACATCTTCTCTTTCGCCGACATCTTTCAACACTTCAAATCTGTTATTTAGTTTGATTGAAAATTGCTTTCTCGCATCTGGATGTTCAAGTTTAGTGTCAAACTTAATCCTGCTACTTCTGTGATGGTGTTTTCTATTCAGTTTCAGTTTGATTTTTGTGCGAATTTGGTGATGGTCACTTGTGCAGGCACCTCTCATAACACGAGTGTTCCTTTTGGATGATCTGTCTTGCCTTCTAACTAGTATATTGTCTATTTGGTTGTGTGTCGTTCCTCCTGGAGATGTCCAGATGTATGTGTGTATATTTCGGTGTTGAAAGATTGTACCGAATTGTTTAGACCGCAATAGTCAGGTCAGACATCTGGACTGCTATTGGTTAAGCTGTATTTCGATACAACCTGTATCAGCTACAATATTACCAAAGGTCTAGTTGTCATCAAGTCTGAAAGCTATCCTGGCAGGGACACTTGTCCCTAGTAGGTTTAATCAAGTCAGGCAGGTTTCAGGCTCTTCAGGCCTATGGTAGTATAAGTTAGTCGGTTCCTCGGCGACTAATCTGAGTCCCCACACTGGAATTTTTAGTGTGAGGATGGGGGTTGGACCTCCTGTCAGAATAAGATCAAGATGACTTAAAGGACTTCTTTAGATCGGGCTGGAGCCCAAGAAATCTATTTCAACCTCCACTAACATATGCCTTGCCAGCGTGGTGCGAGTAGACAAATTACCTTAACCAATTATGAAGGGAAGTAACACACGAGCCCTTCTCTACGCATGGAGTTAGGAAACAGAGCATGAGGGATTCTTTTGGCAACATACCAAGCAAATGACGGGCTGGTTTCAAATCCGCAGGGAAGTTCCAGTTCTGATCAGGGAATTCAAAATACTCACAGCACCGAACTGCATATTTGCACTTACAACGTTAGAACTTTACATACTGATGAGGATTTAGAAGCTCTATTAAATGAGCTTGATGAAATTAAATGGGATGTGATAGGCCCTGCAGAAGCTAGAAGACCAGAAAATACCATCAAACTAAACTGTGGTCACACTTTATACACATCAGCAGCATGCAGCAGCAAAACGCTTGAACTGGGCTTCCTTGTTGAGAAGACAATCACAAACAATGTGCTCAAATTTAAAGCATATTCCGACAGAATTGCTGTACTGAAGCTAAATCAACAAAAGACACACACTAAGACTAGTGCAAGTCTACGCTCCAACCACTAGCCACGATGACGAAACCATAAAATCATCTATATATAAATTTACCTAGGGGCAAAATTCGGTAAATCGCGCGTTATTTCTAGAATGTTTACTCGATGGTATATAAAGTTGGTTCGTACTTTCGGTACTGATTTTAACCGCCTGATGTAACCCTGTTTACTAATTAAATTGAGTTCGATAATTAGTTATTGACGATTAAAACGAATTTAGGTTCAACGATTTGCCCCAAATAGGGGTGTTTTTCGATCGTGGTATACACTGTCTAATGGATGTCCGTCTTGAAAAATACCCGCAGGCGATAATACGAGGATGCTTCGCATTTTCCTATCTCCTCCTACAATAATTGTTTTTAATGGCTGAAAACCGGTTGAACAGCTCGAGTACAGCATCATAATGTTGAAAACAGGCCGATTTTCTTTAAAAAATACTATTTTGATAGATTTAATATACGTTTATACAAATGTATTGATTTGCGATGAATGGAACATTCCAATCTCTGTTCCACAAGTGTCTATTCCCTCAGGCGTCGTAAAGGCAAGTACTGTATACTCATAACAGAAATTCGATCCATTTTTTTTTCAATCTGTGCTGCAGAGGTTGGATATAATTTTTTTTTAAACGGATAAAGAGCTAGCGTTTTCACTCGCCGTATATTATGTATAAATCTTTATTATTGCAGTTAAACCACCCACATCATCACCCTTCCCTCACTGGCATGAGTAGCGTTGTAAAACCAGTAGAGGATAGGCCTACGGTACATCACATGCCCTAAACGCAGAACAACTTTGGTGGGTAGGGTAGGAACCAACTTAAGTATGAATTTGCTCTAGGAAACAATTGAAAACCATTAGGCCTATTAATTAAGTTGAGTTAGATAATTTAATATTTATTGACGATTAATGAATTTATGATTTTCCCCGAATAGAGGTGGTTTTCACAAATTGTTTTACATTATATAAACATATACACGTCGTAGTGATGTATCGTTACATGTAGGGGCTACTGTACTATTTCAATCGACTAGGACGGTGATAGTTTCAACAAAGTATTACATCGCAATGTTTTACTGTGTTTAGTGGTATATTATTTGTAAAACATTAAAACAATAATAATAATAATAATAATAATAACTGGTACTTGTGATAGCGCATTATGCTGAAAGCCTCAATGTGCTTTACAAAGACAGAACAATTTAGAAATTTACAAATTAAAAAATGGGTTTTGAGGAGAGATTTGAAGACACTGGTGGAAGTAGCCTGACGGATTTCAATAGGCAACGTATTCCATAGAGAAACGGATGCCGAAGAAAATGAACGATTTCCAGAAAACTTAGTGGAAGGATGAAATATATGGGCAAGAAGAGACTCAGATCTAGATCTCAGAGACTGCTTAGGAACATAAGGTTGAATAAGTTCAATTAATATTTCGTTACTAAATGGATAAAGAATAATATTTAAAAATTGTTCCTCTTTGCACCCATCCTCTTCCCCATCCCTCAACCCTAATGTTACATACAAAACACAAATCAAGTTTGTTTAAATTTGACTTAAACAATTGGTCTCAAGTTTCTCTTTCGGAAGTAATTCCCATGGTGCTAATTTTAGTTGAGTACATAAATTATAGTGTCTATTTATTCGTTCCTGTAGGCTGTAAACGACATGTATTATTGTCCTGCGGTACGTACATTTGAAATCGCCAGTTTTTTAACGCTGAAATTATTATGTATTCGAGAACCATCTGTGGGCACAACCTAGATGGTACGCGAGCGAAGCGAGCGTACCATCTAGTTTTACAAAGAACTAGACTAGGCACTAGGGGAGGATAAAACAACATACACACTTATTATGGGCGACTTCAACGCTAAAGTTGGACTAAGAAAGACCAGGAAAGAAAAAGGCATATAGGTCCTTTTGGCATTGGTGAAAGAAATGAGAGAAATGAGAGACTGCTGGAATATGTTGCCAGCAGAAACCTTGTTATTGGAAATACATTATTCCAAAAATCTATCGACAGGTATTGGACATGGGAGAGCCCAATGCCTCTACACATAACCTCATTGACTATATTGTAACTTAAAAGATATACTGATGGATGTATTTCTACAGTCCCTAAAGTTGATATTGGAAGCGACCACCGACTTGTGAGATCAAAAGTTAAGATGGATACGAGATTGGAGGGCCTTAGAATGTTGAAAAGACTTAGGAGAGATCAACATCAATAAACTACCAGAACAAAGCATGAAATTCATATTAGCATTGAAAAACAGATTTGCATCATTACGCCGCGATCAGATGGATTACCAAACAGTAACCAAAAGTTACAACCAAATCGTCCAGACTACACTTGCAGCTGCTGAGAAACTAGCAAAAGAAGAAGCAACACATGTTAAAATAGATAATAATAGATAGATGGCAGAAATCAAACAAATGAATCAGAAAAGGAAAGCACTGAAACCAAAGAGGTTCTTGAAAAGCACAAAGGCCCAAAGTTTATCAACAGAAAAATGCCAGCTGGAAACAAAAATTATAACTTGTTTGAAGGACTCAGATGGAATTGAAACAAAAGACAAACAGCAACTCAATAAGGTGTTAAGGGACTTCTATAAGACCCTTTATAATAGCAACCAATCGGACTGGAGAGAGAATGAAAATTGGTCTAACAGAGCTGATGTGGTTCCCCCTATCCAACCGGGTAAAATACGCCATGCCCTTATAGAAAATGAAAAATGGAAAGGCACCAGGTGAAGACCAGCTAACATCTGACATAATCAGCCTGGGGAATGAAGAGGCAATTTAATTACAATAATCACGGATCTATTCAACAAGATCAGACTAGAAGAGGAAATCCTTCACCAGTGGTATGAAACCAAAGTCATTCTTATATTCAAGAAAGGAGACAAAAATGTTAAAATTACAGACCACAGCTTGCTTCCGCACCTGTATAAAATCTTTACTAGGGTGATACTTGCTCGTATGGAGTCACAGCTGGATGATAGCCAACCAAGAGAGAAGGCGGGTTTTAGAGCAGGGTTTGGTACATCAGACCACCTACACACACTCAGCCTAGTTATTGAGAAATCAATGGAATATAATTTCAACTTGTTCTTGGGTTCCATGGACTACGAAAAGGCTTTTGATATCCTTGAACATCAGTCACTTCCGAGAGCTTTGAAGGACCAAAACATTGACGAGAAATAAATCAAACTTATCAAAGCTATCTATAAGAACCCCACTTTCAGGATTCACCTTGATGATACCATCACAGAGTCATTCGAAATTCTCAGAAGAGTTAGGCAAGGGGATCCAATATCTCCTAAATTGTTCACAGCTGCTCTAGAGGAGGTCTTTAAGAACACAGACTGGAGCGACAAAGGTATCCTAGTAGATAGTGAACTATTAACACATCTTCGCTTTGCAAACGATATTCTTATCCTAAGCCACACATGTCAAGAACTTCAAGAAATGATGCAGGACCTTGACAAAGAAAGTAGGAAGGCAGGTCTTAAAATGAACGTAAAGAAAACCAAAGTCATGTAAAATACCAAACACAAAACTTCAAAGTAACTGTACTTGGAAGTAGTTGACCACTACATATATCTTGGAACGAAAATAACTTTCATAAATAGCTCAGGAGAGGAGATCAAAAGAAGAATTCAGCTAGGTTGGGCAAAGTTTGGTTCCTTGGGGGATACATATTCCACGACACATCATTACCTATCTCTTTGAAAAGACAGGTCTTCAACCAATGCATCATACCAACCTTTATCTACAGTTCGGAAATATGGACCATTACTAAACGTCTCGAAAAAGGCTTAGAGTAACATAAAGGGCAATGGAAAGAGTACTAATAGGTGTCACAAAGAAAGATAAAAACAAATCTTAATTTAGGACTTAATAAGCTGCATAAAATTAAAGAAATAGAGGTGGGCAGGACATCTGGGAAGGACTCCTGGCCAGGAGATATGACAACAGATGGACAGTCAGACTGACAAATTGGACTCCAAGAACCTACAAAATAGGCAGAGGGAGACAAAAAAATGAGACGGAGGTATGAACTAACAACACATGGTGGCATTGCATGGCAAAGAGTAGCTAGAGACAGAAGTGAATTGTCAATTGGTGAAGAGGCCTTCATCCTGCAGTGGAAAGAAATAGGTTAAGAAGAAGAAGAGTCATCGAGTCTTTCTCCGTTATTGTTTTTTTCCAATGTCGTGTTTCCCCATTATACTTCTGTATCCTTCATTTCCTTTCCCACTTTTGAATAAAAATCTCCCATCGCAATAAGTAGATTGTGTTTGTGCATGCTGTCCGTGACTGATTATAACTGCTCGTAAAAGTTGTCTTTCTCATTTGTTGGTGCATACGTTTGAATGATTGACAATGTCATGAATTTTTAGAAAAATCTTGCATATATAATTCTGCTATTTATTGGTTTCCATTCGAGTAGTGATTACTCTGCTTTTATTGACATCATCAGTGCCACACCGTGATGATGTAGGTTGTCTTCTGTCTCTGGAAATATTATGCTCTTTCCTGTGTTAAGTCTGACTTTTTTAAATCCTAGCCATCTGCATTCACTGACTCCCAGTATATCGATTTTGATTCCAACATTTGTAATTTCTTGTGGCTTGGTTATCAATGTCTTCAACCGCTGAACGTCCTTTCGCCTTTGGTCCAACAGTCTTATACTGTCCACAAACGTGATGTTGTCATCAGCTGGTATTTGGACCGTCACATCGCCAAAGCCTTCCTCAGTAATAATAACTGGTATCTGAGTTTCTCTTGTACAGTAGTTTCCGTAACAAAAATTTTAACTTACCGCAGTAGGTTTATTTTCGGGATTTTCCTTCCCCTAGCCATCGCATCGTTAGCCTGACACAGGATGGTGTCAGTTTCCAGGGAGCACCACAGGGTGGTGATGTTGAATTGAGTGTTCTACGATTCACCGATAGACTACTAATTTTCGCTTTTCACCCAAGGCTTAAGCTAATTGGTCCTGACACGTGATGTTACAAATGTCAGGCGTCAGAACACCCCATGCTCGACCCATTACATTATTAACAACATTAAATTGTTGAAATTTACTCACCTTCAAAGAAATCTTTAATATCTCTGGTTGGTAGGAATACAGTTATACTTTGCTACCAGTTTTGTATACAAGAAAAAAAAAGTTCAATTCCAAATACTTATAATTGATAATCATATTTAAAGTAAAACTATTCTGTATGGTAATAATTATAACATGTTAGTGACAAAAATATGAGTAAAGTTATTTCGGTTTGCCATCAAATCCAATCTACATAATTGGTCAGATTAATATGGAGATGATTTCACACTATAGTTTGCGCCTTATGTACATTGGGACTATGTATGTTTAGGAATTCCAATGGTTATGAAAACTACATAGTGCCAGTGTAGGCCTAATGGATTATTTTATATACTGTACGCATATGTATATATATATTTTATTATTTTTTGGGACCTGTACAGTTCGACGGAAACTCAGTGAAAAAGAATGTGAACAACCTACCTTTATGTAATACTACTTTACAGTAAGATAATGATGAATTATTATAACTTTAGCAACATATTATTGATCTTCAGGAAAGAAAATTCATTGGTGGGTCACAACAGATTAGTCTTCGTCTCCAAGACAAATTAGGAAAAGATAAAGTGATCTTGAATAGTGTTGTGATTACTATCGAGCAGAACGATGATGAGGCTGTTGTTAAAACGCTTGGAGGAGAAATATACAAGGTATAGAATAAGATGTAGTCTACAAAATTTCATTAAAACAATGAATTTAGGTTATTTTGTTGTATTGTCATCTGACAAGTAACCATGAGTGAGAGCAAGTCAAGCTTCTGCACTCACTACTGTTATTCTAAAGATGATTTCTTTTCTTGAGAACTCTATATTAGATGGCTTTTATGAGGGGTGTTGTATTTTATTGGACAAATAATAAATATGTTAAACACCACTTTTGTGTATCGTTTACAGTATACACAAAGGCTAGTCTAAGTTTGGTATTTAGTTACAGAAATGACTGTAAAATAGCATTATTATTTATTTTTTTATTCTGTCTTTAAATTCTTTGTTTATTATTCTTAAAGTTATTTACCTGATAAAATATTAAATATTTAAAGAAAAAAATAGTCATCAGCCAGAAGGACATTTTCTGGAAGAAATCACATTTTTTGTTCCATTTGTTTTGTTTTCTATAAGCGTTTTTGTTTTGACAAAAGTGGATAACTTTATTAAACCTACAAAATGCCTATTCATAGTTTAGTATTTTAAAATTCTATTCTAATTCAGTCTAGATATGTAGTGATGGCCATTCCTCCTGGCATGATACAAAGGATTAACTTTATGCCACCATTACCTCCATTAAGAAACCAACTCATCGCCCGTGCCCCAATGGGATCTGTTCTAAAATGTATTGTGTACTATAAAACACAATTTTGGAGGAAAAAAGGTAACCTTTAGAAGTGTTTACGTCTATAAGATGAATTCATTAAAGAGATAATGTCAATACAAATGATGGGTGATGCGTTGAGACGAGGTAATAAACTGCCAAGTGACTTGCAACACTAGTTTATATGTTCTTAATAAATTAGTAAGATGATAAAATGATGGACATTGAATTGAATAAGCAATATCTGCAGTGACTATTAGTATTAAATGATGTTGCTCTAAGAATAATTTTTTTTAATCACATGTGTTATATCTTTGCTTTACTGACATTAATGTGGTTTACTAAATTCTCTCATTTCTAATAATCATAAGGTTTTTGTGGCTCAACTTGGAGTATTGATCCAGAGTTTCCAATTAAATGGTCGTTTGATGATACAAAACCAGACGGAACTGCACCAGCCCTAATCACGTAAGTCTTGTTTTCTTTAAATTCAATTTCAATCACTTTCTTTATTATTATTAAGACACTCAATCAAATTAGACACGATTAAGGGGTGAAACCATAGATATAGATTTATTGGTCCATTATAAAATATGCACATATATACATACAAATATGTCATATACAAGGCTGCAGTCGCGTGCTCAAATTTGAGTTAGTGTTACCGACCAACCGACTGACCAACCGACCGACAAAGTGAGCTGTAGAGTTGCGTTGCACGTGACTAAAAATGTTTAATAAATATAAAATAATGACAATTAGGCATGGCTACAGTAGGTTATTATACCATTTTTATTTCATCTTAGTCTATATT
This sequence comes from Antedon mediterranea, assembly GCF_964355755.1. Lineage (NCBI taxonomy): Eukaryota > Metazoa > Echinodermata > Crinoidea > Comatulida > Antedonidae > Antedon > Antedon mediterranea. The sequence continues at coordinate 10,842,083 of NC_092676.1, read as the reverse complement.
GTTCCGTGGCAGCCTCAACGCTGTGAAAGTCATTGATACTGTTGAGTTCCTTGACATTTCGATCAATATACTTTGATTGTGAGAATACAGGAAGTCCAGGAAACTGGGAATATAAGTAAAATTAGGTGGGACTGGTGTGAAAGCTAAAACATAGCAAGGTTCACAGGAATTGAATCTAGCGCATTGTTTCTCATGAACAATGATGAATTTAGAAACTAGTTATAAAAGAGCCTAGTTTCAGGTATAAACAACAAAGCTAAATAGCATTGTCTCGAAGTGGGGTGTAGACTAGCCAAACAAAAACCATTAGAAAGGGTTGTGAAATGTAAACTGGCCAAATACTATGACTTTTTGGTGCGTCTGGAATGCCAAGAAGGAACAGTAGCAATTATTTTAGCATCTTATGACTATGAATGCTTTGTCTCGCTCTCCTCTTCTGAACTTCTTTAAGCATGATTGGAAGGTCACATCCAGTCTCTCCAATGTATACCTTTCCACATTCGCATGGGATACACACCAGGTTGGCGATGATGGTTTGTCCTTGTGTGTTTGAAGAGACAATTTGTTGAGTGTACTATCAAATATTTTTATGTCGCTGGGTACGATGAGAAAGCTGTCCTACATATGGTAAAAATACAGAGACTTTACTTTCAGACATTCTAAACTCTGCAGGATCCGCTGCTGGTTGATGATATAATTATGTTGTAACCATTCGAGTTCCAACGCTTTGGTGACATTGTTGTATTTTTTATCTTTTTGTTGCTGACGATGTGCGATAATTTAATGAGAGTCCTACTAACCGATTTTTTCGTCGATGGATGGTGGAAAGATCGATTATGTAAATATCTGTCCATGTGACTATATTTGCGATAAACTTTGTAAAACAGAGTTCCCTCCGGTTGTTTTTTTTGTAACAAACACGTCAAGAAATAGTAAAATATGGTTGTTTTTCTCTTCCACAGTGAATGTTATAATTTTGATGTTGAGAGTAAAGGTATTTAGAAAACAATCTAGGTCCACTTTGTTGTACTGCCAGATGATGAATGTATCATCGCCATATTGAAGCCAGCGTTTTTGTTGCTTGTTGAAGTTCTAAAAAGATATTAGCAATGACTGGGATAAATGAGATCTCATAACCATGCCTTCGGTTTGTTTAAAGTAGTGATCTCGCCATTTGAAGTTATATAGTAGATAATATACATAGTAGAAGTAAGTCATAGATTTCTTCTGCAGTAAGTGCGGTCCTCTGTTGGAGTTTAGGGTCAGCATGCAGTCGATGTTTGACTATAGTGCAGGCTTCTCTGACTGGAACATTTGTGTATAAAGACTTGATGTCGAAGCTAATCAGCTTGTCCTGTAAACGTCCTTGATGATGATTTCCACAAAATGCTGAGAATTCTAGTTAGTCTAAGTTAGAGTCCTACCAGTGGGTATACTATTTTGGCTAGATATTTTGCCAGGTTGTAAGTTGGTAAGCTTCTGTAAGAGACGTGTTTTAGGTTGCCTAAAGAGTCTGGGAAGTTTTGATAAAAGTTGGTGGTAGACAGACTTGGATAAAGCATTTAGCGATGCAGTTCTAGAAGTTTAGGAATTTTCCAACAAGCTTTTTTTTTATGTTATGTACCGTACCACCGTTTATTTCTCAATACGTTAGCATGACGTTAGGAGAGTGTTTATTCACAGGTAATTTATAGACTATGTACAGTACCATGCACCATTTCTGGTTTGTATAGTCTATTCTGTGCCTAGCTTACCTGATTAAACCAAAATTAGCCAGTGTAACAACGGACCATGTACTACTAGTCAGCGGTGATATTGGTGCCATATTAGTGAAAATGGTAGTGTGTTGTATGGACTGTTATCCTAGGCAAGGATGTCATCAAACAACGCCCATGAAGTACATTAGCGACCATACACACAGGTTGTGATATTTAAAGATGTCTTGTAATAATTTACAATGTCACCACCTTTTCCTGATTCAAATTTTGTATCTTTTATAATTGTATGATACTTTTTAATTGTTATTTCGCCATCAGTAATTTTTTTATTCTACCAGGTTTCAACAATTGCAATTATGACATGAGGTTTTTTTTTTTTTTTATTTCTGGGAGCAATTCATTTCTTTTATTGGTTAGATAAATTTCAAACCACAGTCTAAACTTATCATTTTTTGCAGTGTTAGTCTGACACATCTGTGTTTCACAATGTCAAATTAACATATCATGAATTTCTATAGTTGGAATATAAAATAAATAAAAATCAAAAATGTATTTCTTCTTCTTTGTTCTTTAGATGTATTTTTAATTAATCTTGAGATCTATTACGGAGGGTGGCAAAAATTGGATTTAACAATTTGGTCATTGTTACTAAATCCGTTTCTCCCTAAGTATCCCCTCTTTTAACTTCTTGCCAAGTTCTCTATGTTCAAAATGCATTCATATTAATACATTTAAACTTCCAATATACAGTAAGTCGCAGACTTTGCTATCTGCACTAAGTTAAAAGAAGACTGGTTTATATTTACGATGACCTTTTTTTTTACACAATTATTAATGGCTATGCTGTTTTTATTAATACTAACTGTTCTCGTAAGAATACACCCAGATGTTTGGAGTATCACAAATTATGTTTCTATTATCCCTCTTGAAATATATCTCAGTGTAATATATATAACATCCATAATTGTTATCTACTGTACTTGGAAAATATTAATTTAATTTTTTTCTGGTAGGTTCATAACTGCTAACAAAGCTAGAGAATTCTGTGCACTAACTAAGGATCAAAGGTAAGCTTAGTTATACCTCATCTTTGCTTACATACATAAATCAAATAGATATTGGACCATTTGATCCATCACACAGCTTGCTAACTAGTTTTCGCGCTGCGGCTTTATTCAGCTATATTCCCAGAGGACTACTCATCGAGCGGAAGCTATAATTCTAGAGGCTGACAGTTTTGGAATTTTGTAAACTTGGACGGGTCATGCTCAAATTACAAACCCCAAAGTACGTCTGGGAGAAGAGAGTCTATGAAAACATTTGCTGATATACAGTATAGATGCAAGTAGACCGTAATCTGTAAAATCTTTTTTTCAATAAATAATGACTTCGTTCTTGCTGTCAACCTAGGCCGCTTATTATAATAATTCACTGTCAAATAATCAAAACTTTATTTTGGCTGTCAACCTACTGTATAGGCCGGTATTTTTACAATTCCCTTTGCAAAAAAGCATTATACGATCCGTATTCGTTTAAAGATTATACTAAGAATACAGATCATATACGATTTCACTGTTTACATTATTTCCACTCTGTTGCTTCACAAAGAGTTGGCGTCGTATATGTTTATCATACGGACGTATACTTTGTTTATTCATGATAAAAATACTGTATACGGAAAGTATACGAATCATATATAAACTATATCCCATTTATAAATTATTTAAAAATTGGCACTGATGCTTCCCAAATGTTTACAGACAGTTATATCTCATATAAACCAATAATTATAGCTTACATAAAATAAAATCATATTATTTGTGGAATAAAAGTAAAGTCCATAAACTGAATTATTTAGTTAACACAGCAAAATGTCCATGCCAAGTTTACTCATTGCAGCTCATGTTACACACCACTCGTGCAAGCTTTGGACGGTCATATAACATCGTTTATGTTAAGTGATATTATTCCGCGAAGTGTGAGTATGTTGGATCGTTACCGAAGTGGGGTTTTTGGGGTTTTACTCCTGCTATTAAAATGTTAACGTGTGCTCTAACCAAGAAATACAGTGTGAGTGGTGTAAAAAGTGTATGGTGGTTGTTAAAACCGGTTCACATTATAAACAATGAGAAATGTTCCTACAGCTCAGTTTCCGCTCAGTCTTGAAAATTAACAGCGTTGTTTTACTTCAAAGAGATCCTGCAAATGTCTAATAGAGTATAATAATCTATTTGATCACAGAGGTGATTGTAGGCCTTAGAAGACTACAGTCTTGCACTACAATACATACAAGCAAGCATTACATATACAGTATTCAGATTACCAATTAGTAACTTTACTTTTAAAAAAAGAAGAAAAGTTTCAGCAGAGCTTTCGGCCAACACTAGCCCTTCATCAGTAAAAAATATATATAGTATATTTAAAACTGTTAGTCAACAAGCGAGCTGCGTTTTTTTGTTAAACAAAGTTTGATGGTATTTTTTTGGTTTTGTTATTTTAATCCTTCCAATTCCAAACCTGCTACCTGCTACCTGATTAATGTTTTACTTTATATTTCATTGCAGGTTGCTATTATTTGATGCCATTATTTTTTTTAATATTGCGTATGCAAAATAATAATTACAAAGATCTCGATATCTCACAAAGATACCTGCAATATCTTACAAAGATCTCCTTAAAAAAATCTCCATATCTTACAAAGATCTTAAGATTTAACAAAGATCTCAAAATCTAAAAAAGATCTTTATTTTATAAATAAATAAATAAATAATAAACTTTCAATAAAAGTTTTTGACTTGATACAATTAGTAGGGCCTAATATTTGCTTTGTAGTTTTAAGTATTTTTTTGTAAATGAAATATTAAAATACTTTTATTTTACAGAATAAACAAAATCTGCCAGTATTTTGCAAAGGCATTTGACTCTAGCGAGGCCCTATATGTAAGTGTACAATTGACAATGAAACATGAAGAAAATATAAGCATTTTATGTTCTAATAATTAGAAGATTCTAAATATATTTTTCCCCATTTCTTCAAAGCCTGTATACTATGTTGAAAAGAATTGGATGGAAGAGCCTTATGTTGGCGGTTGCTACACAACTGTGTTCCACCCGGGAACTTTGTACAGATATGGACGGTGGGATTAAAAAAAGAATTTAAATTTATTTTTGTTGATTATTAAATATATAACTTAACTAGATTTAAAAAAAACTATTGGTGTAGACATACATTATTAGAGCCATAAAATTCATAAAAGTTGTGATACCATATTTGAAACATCTTAAAATACATCTACATGCAGGTTAATGAACCATCATGACTAGGACTTGAAAGCCTTTGTCGCTTTCTAAAATCTATTTTAGTATTTTGCAATGATGTGTTCAAATAAGGTTGTCTGTGTGATAAACAGAAACAAAGGTCATCACCTGGACATAGAATTGACAAAAAAAAAAACACTAAACAATAATTGCAAAACTAAACTCAGTGTATGTGAATGTAGTTTTTGCAGATGGCATCATACTGTATAGTTATCTGCCAGTGTATTTATAATATATGCATGATTCGAAAATCTCAACAGGGAGCTTCGTAAACCAGTTGGTTGCATTCATTTTGGGGGAACAGAAACTGCTAGTAAGTGGGCAGGTTATATGGATGGTGCTGTGGAGTCTGGTGAGAGAGCAGCTAGAGAAGTAAGTTAATTGTTAATACAAATAAATCATTTCATCTAATTGAAAGTAATAAAACAAATAAAAAATGGTAATAGTAAGCCAGCATTTGTATTTTTCTTTATGAAATTTCGACAAGTTTGATTTTTCACTTTCATGTGGTCAATGACATCATAAGAAACTAATTTCAACTTGGTGCCCAACGTTTAGATGCGTTTTTTACTGAATGGAGGCGCTTTTTCAAAATGGCTGCCTATATCAAATATCTCGACAATCACTTACTCTAGAAACTCAAATATGCTCTCAAATTGATCATAATATACATATTTATATTTACTCAAATGACAAGTTTCATCAAACGAGAAGTACCAATTTTGACCTTTTAACCATGACCGTGATCATAATATCTTGATAACTACTCGTCATAGAATTTTCATTTTGGTCTCAAATTGTTCATAATATGCATTTTTATATGTCTTAATAGAGAATTTTCTTCTAAAATGACTAATATATTTCTGACACTGCATTGTGGTTGTTTGGCATTTAAAGACTTTATTTTATACATTTCAACAAATTCGAACATACAATCTAAATTTTTAAATTGTATACTGTTTCAATATTTTTAATTATCAATAATAATAATAATTTTTTATATTCAGTGTTTGGTTTAGGAACTTCAAGAATGTCAGTACACCTAGTATTGTAATTTATATTTCGTTCTTTGAATAAGTTTCTTAAATAAGCTGTGGCATTTGTGAATTCATAATTTTATACATGGATAGAGCTTCATTTTGATATAATTTATAGTATTGAGATTGATCCAGTTTAGTGTATATATTATATATCATATTACATTTCAATAATGGGGAGCAATTTTTGATTTATACATGTATGCTTTGTGGTAAAAAATAATTGCTTTTCTTCAGGTAAAAGAGACCATGAGCAAGAACTCTGTTTATTACAATCAATTTTTGTTTATTCTAAGTTTGGGTTTTGTCTATGACTACACCCAAGTGTTTACAGTGATCAACACAGTTTATTTGTGTGCTATTTGTTGACATTTAATTTAGAACGATTTATTTTAGCTAATTTTGTGTGCGTTCCTATATAACCATATATTCTGTTTTGTTAACGTTCATTTAACTTTAAAGTTAATTTATTTGTTATGAGCCAGTTTTGAACATTTATTAGGTCAGAATTTAGGTTATCTTTTACATCAGTAATAATGTAGAATGTTATTTGCTGAGCAATGGATAGCTGTGTCATCAGCATTGTTTTACAAAGATTGACACAGTTTGGGTGGTTATTAATGTAGAGTATGAAAAGTAGCGGTCCAAGAATTGATTCTTGTCACCACAAATACTAGTAATCACGTCTATTAATCATAGTCACATACTAAAATTTGAACGAAAATCAGGCACAAATAACAGAGATGCGTTTTATTGAATGTGATAAAATATGACGAAAGAGAAAAAAACCTAATTTTAAATTCAAGTGGCCATTTGATGACCTCACGACATTTTGTACGTAAAATGTGTACATGAATTCATAATTCATGAAATTGTGGGTAATCGTGCACTGCTTTTTAACTTCAACTGGCCATATGTTAACGTCACAACATCCGATATAGGCTTGATTTTTATATGAATTTATATCTACATTTCATCAGCTTTCATAATAAATTAAAATCATCAAGATAACCTTCAATTCTGAAGAGTTGTAATTATATTCAAAACGGCGAAGGTAAAATTACACGACCTACGTTACTTACAAAATAAAAATAGTGACAGTCATGAGAAAGTCAATTAATAGAGCAATCACATACTAAAATTTGAGCGAAAATCGGGCACAAAATAACAGAGATGCGTTCTATTGAATGTGATAAAATATGACAAAAGAAAAAAAAACCTAATTTTAAATTCAAGTGGCCATTTGATGACCTCACAACATTTTGTACGTAAAATGTGTATATGAATTCATATCTACAACTCAATGGCTTCCAGAATACGTTAAAAAGAATTGTGGGTCATCGTGCATTCTGAAGAATTATTTTCATTTTAAAAATGCCTTATTTTTCACCATTTTCAGCACTTTAATGCAATTAATTTGCGCATTTTGTCATTTTTAACCTGCTCGTATAGCATTATTTTAAGTCGGAACTGACTCAAATGTAGTGAATGTACTAAGAGTGAGTAGAATGCGATTTTAAAAAACAAATCGTATTTTTTTACGCTTTTTAAGTATCGCACGCGCAAAATTTTTTTATTTTTTGAAATACGCAAATGGCCTAATTCATGCTCTAAATTGATTAAAACTTAATTTTGAGCTTTTAAAATTTTTAACATACAATTTCACGCACACGTACGTTTTTACTTGCTAATATTTTTACCCTTGACCTAAAGTTTACGTGTAGTGAATTTCAATAATATGTGATAATGAATTATGGAGATATGATTGATAATGTGATTTCACAAAATGGCGTATAAATGACGTCACGGTTGAGTGATCATGCTGAAAAGCTTATTAGGATTAAGTTAGAGTATTTGAAAGATATTGTGAAATTTTTGTGATCATTGACATTTAACTTTTTGAGATAATTGTTACACAAGATAGTGTACAGAAAAAAGAAGAAGAACTAGACATGTAACTCGTCACTTTGACGAGTTTGGTTATCCGCCGCGCAAGTGGTGCAACATTAACATTAAGGGGATAGGTTGAGGACAAAAGGAAGTGTTCACGTTGGCATTATGACCTGAACTGAAGAATATGATATGTTGTTATTGCTGAATTTTATTATTTAAATTCATATATAGTATACACAGTATAATCTGTATCCATATCACATACAGTGTAGAATAGGTGAAATTACGGGACCCGCTATTTATTGCAATTTTTTAACATGTTGACGGTTTTAAAATGAAACGCGAAGGTAGCAATTCCGAAAGGAAATTATCTCAGCAACAACGTATTAGCGTGTAGAAGAAATTTGAATACGTGAAATATTGATGCGCGCTCTTTTAAATGTAATGAATTATGACGCAAAAGATGAAAATACGACCTTTTTTATTTAACTGGCCATATGATGACGTCACAACATCCGATTGGCAAAATTTTTACATAATTTCGTATCTACAATCCAATAGCTTCCAGACAAAGTTTTAATCGTGATTATCACATTTTATTCTTACGAGCTATAACAGATTAAAATTTACTGTAAAGATGAAATTAATGGCACACGTGATTTAAATTTTTAGGCACGATGACGTCAAATAAAATATTTTTAACTCATGCGAAAGATACTTGATTGACCTAGACAATATCAAAATCGGGGTGAAAATGGAAAACGGATAAGTGGAGATGCGCTCTATTCAATGTGATGAGCTATGACGAAAGATACAAAAATCCTAAATTTTATGTTCGCGTGGCCATACGATGACGTCATAATGTCCGGTTACCCATATTAATACCTGATCCGATATCTGCAACTCATCTACTTCCAGAATATGTCATCCACAAAAATTTGACCGTCTAGTTTAGAAATTACGACTGTTTAAAAAAAGGCATATTTTAAACGAATTTTTTAACCTTTTCATAAAAAACGCGCGCAAATTGTCCAATTCGACGTGCTCGTATGACGTATCTTTAAGTCGAAATTATTTAAAATTTGGTAAAATTACTAGAAAAGGCTGAAAAAACATAAATCACGCGAAAAAAATACGTTTTCAATGCTACGTGCGCACCGTACACGTAAAAATGTGCGCACGCGTGGGAATTTTTGACATTCTCAAAACGACATGAAACGCGTAGAAAGTTGATTAGAAATTAATTTTGCGCATTTTGAAATTTTAAATGCGCGTACGCGCGTAACTTTGTGTAAAACACGCAATTTTTTTTCAACAGACAGTTAGCGCATGATATAAATTAAACTTTTGCAAAGTTTCATTTTAAAATGTTGTTTGGTTTTCGACATATGTTAAATACGAGAAAATCGTTAAATCGCGCGTACGTCGCGTTGCGCAATTGTAAACATCATGAAAAGCTTCGCTTGACGACGTTACGTGAATGTCAAAATGTTAACATAGTTAACAAAATGTTATGTTTGCAAGTTTTAGAGAAAAGCGTTACACAAAAATCATACAGAAAGAAAGAAGATGAAAAAAAAGATGATTTCGTACAATCACAAGAGGTTATCCTGCAACTTCGTTGCGGATAACCAATAAAGATTTCATACAATAACAATAGGTGATCATTTTATTTTAAATGATCACCTAATTATCATGTCATGTCATGATCAACTGTGTCAAAAGCTTTTTTGAGATATACATATCTAAACATACTAATCCTACAAAATTACCACTGTCAATTTCATCAATCCAGTCCTCAGTAATGTTTAATAAAGCTGATGTAGAGAAAATAGGCTGGAAACCAGATTGTTGTTCATAGAATAAAGGCTCAATAAATGGGTAAAGCTGATCAAAAACAGCACGTTCAAGAAGTTTAGATATAATGGGCAAAATTAAAATTGGTCGATAATTACATTATTCTTTTCTTTTACCATTTTAAAAAATTGAACATTATATACTTTCATTTTTTAAATGATTAGGCAATTCTCCAGAAATTAAAGACATATTTATTATAAAAGTTATTGGAGATATAATTGAATTTATTGCAAGTTTTAATAATTTAGCAGAAATTTATTTGATTTGGTTACTGCATATGAAATACTAGTTTCTAGTTGGTTTTTTACTTTTTGGGACTTCAAAACTCAAAGAAATGTGTTTGTTTGTTTTATCTTTATACGAGGTGACCTCTTCAGTCAAAGACTGATCTCCCAGAGGGCCCAGTTGGTGATCAGTGGCTGTGATGTACTAATACACCGGGGTAACCCCCTACTCGTCTCGAAAGATGTACTAGGTTCTTTAAAGTGCACACGAGCAAGTTGTGTAAACCCCCTACTCGTCTCGAAAGATGTACTAGGTTCTTTAAAGTGCACACGAGCAAGTTGTGTACACTGGACCTACGGTTTATAGGCCTAGTCCTTATCCGAGAAGACTCGTTCTACCACCAGAACCATGGAGTGAGTGAGCCTCGAACCCCTGCCGATGTTATGGCTACGTGATTACGGTTCCACTGTCTTAACCGCTCGGCCACTCACTCAACTAACTAACTAACTACCATTTTTTAAGACACTTCTTTCTTTTCTAGTCTGTTTTATTTTCATAAAATATTTGTAAATTAAAAGAAATGTTCTTTTTTATTGTTGTTTTGAAAGAAATAAGTGTTAACTTGAATTGATTATATATACTGGTAATCTACTTCTTAAAATTAAATGTATTGTTTATATTTGAACCTGGAATATTACTGTCATTAGGATTTTCAATATTTTTAAATTCTTTAGCTAAATTTCGTCCTACATTTGCAAAATAATTGTTCATTTCGTTAGCAGTAGTTTTGAGGTCTGATTAAAGACCATTTTTAGTATTAAGTGCAGGTATTTGATTGTTTTTACTTTTAGATGGGACAATATACCTAATGTTTCCCAAATGTTTTTAGAGTCCTTGGTTTTTAATTGATTTGAGAAATACTCTGTCTTACACTTTTTATTTTGATTTACGTTGTTTCTTAGTTTTTTAAACACATTCCATAAATTATGGGTATTTTCCTAATATTAGCTTTTTTCTTATCACGCTTTTTCATTAGTAGATATGAGGTCATCAGTTATCCATGGGCTAGTTTTTTCTTCATAGGGGCATGTTTGTTAGCAATATCTAAAAATGTTTTTTTCAAAGAAATTAAGTGCAGTATCAGCATTTGAATATCTATGTCAGCTCAATTGACATTTTGCATATCAATTTTGATAGCATTTTCATTAAAATGTTTATAGTTTCTGTTGTTAACATATTTATGTTTACTCATAGGTTTCTTATCTTTACACATAAATTGCTTAGTGATCACACATTCCTGTATGTAAAACACCTGGTTTTGATACTTTATCAGGATCTGATGTGTAAAAATGATCTATATAAAGTTGCTTTCTTGTAGGATTCTTGTTGGTGTTGTTATTAGTTGGGTTAAAAAATTATTATTTTTAGTTTATTCCAATTAATTTTTAGTATAGCAAGTAGGATTATTTGTAAGTATAGATCACAATTTAAATCATCTATTAGCATAAATTCTTTGTTATTTAAGTCATAATTGTTTTCAAGAAGGATTAAGGATATGCATCAGTTTGAGATCAAAGCTTCCATGACTCTAACCGACAGAGCGCGGACCACCCTCAATGTTAAAAAATAAACACAGTTTAATTAACCGTCGTTAACAAAGAAATGGTCGCGTGCCTAATATATTGTTTACTCCACATTCTCAACAACCTTTAAACTTGTTGGCTATGCTTTCGCGTGCTCTTATCTTGGTGGGATGATTAATATTTTATATTTTAGCGCTAGCTGCTATGGCAACGAACACAACTTTATGCGACGAATTTAATATAACTTTTCTGAATTCAAATTAAACGATCTCCCAGAAATATTACAATATTATTAATAAATGTAATAACAAAATTAAATACAAATTGTTTGTAGTAATCTTTGGGTTTAAAAAAACATTAATTTTGCCATGTTGGAAATCTTCCGTGATTGATCTATGCTAATGTTTTTATGACCTGTAGTATAGCCATACATCTGAGGCAACAACTAGTTGTTATTCAGCCTACATGTAAATTTTAAAAAAAATCAGCAAGGATACTAGGACCAGGCCTTCTAGGCTTACTAGTAAACCCTATGATTTGCCGACATTGATATAGGCCTGCAGGTATAGGCCTATTCATTAAGTGTAGTAGCTATACTTTTATGCTTCTTTTGTTTATGGTTGAGTTCGCCTTGCGTCTTCTTTTTTAAAACGAAACGAGAGCTAGAGAGTAGTAGAGTCAGTGGTGACGTATTGCAACTATACATAGCCAGCCAAACCCTGAGTCAAGGATCACAGTTTTCATTCAATTAGGCCCGGTGATTGGATGTGATGTGGATGACATAACCACTAACCAATCACCAGGCACTACAATTTAAATATGAAGAAATATGAAGAAAACACTGCTTAGTCATATATTAAAAACATGTTTGTTGTACTAACACCCCAACAACATACATGGTCAAATGCATAATTTAATATTCTATAGATTAACACGATTTTTAATGGCAGGAGGTGGCAAGCCAATATGATAATTCAAATATAAAAATTGCATATTTTATTAATATTACCAACTACTTAAAATTATCGGTCGTAAGAAAGTAAAGTTTTTATAGTCCGATTGTGATGAAATTAAAACAGAATTGTTCAGCAATATATTGTTGTTGTCAATTAATCAATTGTTATTGCAATTTAAAACTAATCCTAATTAGACCATGGTTTGGGGATACTTTTTTATCAATTTTTCTCTCAACTAAAGACCACATTAAAATAAACTTTTAAAATTAATGCATTTTTAGGGTAGAACAGCCTCTGAAAGTTAGAAGAAAATCAAACAATATACAACATACACACAATGAAAAAAAGATTGACAAACCAACCTGATTACATTTTACCCTCTACCATTAGGGAGCAAAATTACCATTATGGTTTAATTGACCATTTCTAGCGCCGATCTTTAGTTGGAGGAATCAAATCGGAGACGGAAGCTACAACCACTAAAATACGGGTTCGAAAAGTGGTCGGTAATTGGATTGAGACCTGCTGTATATCCTAAATATTATACAATTGAATGTAAAACTAATAAATAATAATAAAAATTGTTTTCTTCTATTATTTGCTTATTTTCTAGCTTAAATCTTAAGGTACATTTACCTAGGCCTATGTAATTAAAATATTATCCCTCTTAAAAATAATTTTAAAACAATTTTTTTATTGAATATGCCATTTAATGTCACATAATAATATTGTCCATCAAAAGTTTGATGAAAAACTGTAGTTAAAGAAGAAAAGAGCCCATTGTCTGCCGGACAAGAGGTTTTTGTTTAAACTTTTAATTGCTTATTTGGAAAAGTAGAATATGCATGTTATTTCTATTTGTTTTTTCTTCTATAAGCATAGTAAACTTTAGCGAACCAGAAAGCTACATTTTATGTAGAGACCATGATGGTAAATACCTTTCTTGACGGTTTCATTGTTCCTTTCACTAACAACTTTTTTAGAAGAATGACTACTGCAATTAGACTGACTGACCTCTAGAGGGCCAGGTCTGTCTAATTACAGGGTCATACTGTATATGTAACTCAGTTGGTGTGCGCCTTCTTTTCGGTTGATGGTGTTTTGTTTTCTTCGTATCCAAATTGCCTCTTTTATGAGTCTGCTGTAGGTGTCTGATTCTCTGTTAATAATTTTATGTGAAGTCCAATTTATTACGTTAGTTTAATGACATTTACTGCAAAATGATCCATTAGGACAAATAGAAATATACATGTTACGAACAATTTGGCACTATTTTGAAAGATGAATGGGCATTCGTAATTAAGATATGATAATACAAGGTCAAGGGTCAAAATTACCTATTTATATAAATAAAAATACATTTTTTTCATCAAATCACAAATAAAATAATAGTGTACCAAGTATGTATTGTGATTTGTTAATACTTGAGCAAAATAGAAAAACAGACCTTATAAAAACAATTTAAGATCAATTTTGCTGTATGACCAGCAGTTATTGAGATATAACATTAAGAGGTCAGAGGTCAAAAACCCAGAAATAACCTTTCCCGCCATTCTTCAACAAACTTGTTTATTAGAGCAAATATAAACATTATTGTGAGTTTGAAACTAAAATGAAATGTATAAGTTATAGCGGTTACCAAGATATAAGGTGGGTGGGTCACAACATATGTGGTCATTTTTCAAATGGGTGACAAATCTGTTAAAATTTGGACACCAAGTTGACAAATTTCCTTATCAATAAACACATAAAAGCAAAAATTTGAACTTGGTCAAAATAAGTAGAGGAAAAAAAGGTGTCAAATGCTGCGAAAAACACAGATTGGTAAGCTTTTTTTATTAGGCATATAACTATTGGTAAGTTGGCAGTTACTTGAGAGAAAGTTGGTTGATTAAATAGTAATAACGTATATATATGCATACTTCTATGATCATTTTATGTATTCAGATACTGTATAAGGAAGGCAAAATCAGAAAAGAAGAAATATGGCAAGATGAACCAGAATCCAAGGTGAATGTTTGTTTGTTTGTTTGTTTTATCTTTATACTGGGTGACCTCTTCAGTCAAAGACTGATCTCCCAGAGGGCCCAGTTGGTGATCAGTGGCTGTGATGTACTAATACACCGGGGTAACCCCCTACTCATCTCGAAAGATGTACTAGGTTCTTTAAAGTGCACACGATCAAGTTGTGTACACTGGACCTACGGTTTATAGTCCTTATCCGAGAAGACTCGTTCTACCACCAGAGCCATGGAGTGAGTGAACCTCAAACCCCTGCCGATGTTATGGCTACGTGATTACGGTTCCACTGTCTTAACCGCTCGGCCACTCACTCACTAAATGATGCACACACTTAAATATGCCACCTTCAGTTCATAGTCCGGTGGCAGACAGGAGAGGGGGTATTACCACCTAATAGGGGACAAATGGCCATACAACTTTTCTGGACCAGAATTTTCCGATTACGAATCTGGATATTTTTATGATTATATGTATCTATTCAACAACCTTTGCGCTACCATGGTGGGTGCTGAGCTAAGAAAATTGTGTAAATAGAGCTGAGTACCTGGAAATTGCATTTTACATTGAAATACGAAACAAAATTATAAGTCTACAGAACCAGCCCACCATGGTTGGAGAGGAGCTAAAAACATTTTGAAAAATAGAGTTGCTAGCTAGAGGTCCCGGAAATTTATAAGTATCCATGACCAGCTCTATGGTTGGGGCTGGGCTAAGAAAAAAAAGTGGACTCGTTTGCAGGAACAAATAAATAGACATGGTGATTTATGTAGTCAACTAAAATTAGCACCCTGGGAATTACTTGAGTCAAACTTAAACAATAGTTTGTTAAAACTGTCAGTCATAGTCGATTGAAATAGAACATGTAACTGTACACCTTGTGACGTTTATATTTGTTGTCATAATTATTAATTATACAATTAACGTTGAGAAGCAACTGTGAGTAATAAAGTTTATTTGTATAATTGTGTTTAAACAGTACACTCACAGTAAGAATTTTGCACTTCAAATGTCGTAGAAGGAGATAGGCCTGTAAATGCAAAGCATCCTCGTATTATTGTGTGCAGGTATTTTTCAGCATCAACATCCATTAGACAGTGTATACCACGATCAGGAAATCGTTGAACCTCAATTCGTTTTAATCGTCAATAATATCTCGGTATATTTATTCAAAAATTCTCATTTAAAAGTACATACATGGCGGCACATGGCTGAATTGCATATGTATAACACAATAAAAAAAATTTAAACTATAGACAACTCTATCAACTATATATAAAAATATGAATAAGAATAAGTTAGACTGCAGTTACCTCAAATAATACAAGCAAAAAAATAAATAAATTAAAGTTTCTTCAAAAGTTCAACCATAATAGGAACTGGACTAGTCTGGAAACGTTTGGTTTTATAACTATAATTTTCCATTTTACTGAGGACATGGAACCAGGTGGAGAATTGGCCAGAGGCATGTGCTTTAGATGCAAAAACCTTGCAAGTGTGCCATCTTCTAGTGTGGAGAGGTTCAAGATTTAAAATGGCACAGGAATCCGAGTATGTTGTATACTCTCTGCCCAACACAATCTTGCAGACACGCTTCTGAATCTTATTCACCTGTCCCTGCGTAAAGCCTGGTTTCCATAAAATCGCTACACCGTCGCTACAGCGTTTCCATTAAAATCGCTACACGCGCAGATGTCGCCGACGCAATCGGGAAGGCTCCCCGATTCATCGCAGTCAAATCGGCAAAGTTCAACCATGTTCAACTTTGCCGATTTTGTCGGCGATGAATCGTATACAAGTACCAAAGAATACTTAGCACTCGCATACTAAATCCCCGATAAATCCAAATCCATAGAATCGCTACGCTCTGTCGTGTACCAATTTTATGGAAACCAGGCTTTAGACCCGCATGCCACAAAAGGGCTGCATACTTAAGCACCGGTCTCAAATAACCCTTTTAATCAGAAACAAGTTCATTACTATTAAGACCTGCTCTGTTTAACTTGCGTATCATAAATATTTTCTTGTTAGCTTTAATACAAATTTTATCTACCTGGCTTTGCCACTTTAAATTGTTTTGAATGATTACACCTACAGTAACAATTTAACTTCCTGTACTACAGCCAAAGAGTTATTAGATATATGCAAATCAGGAGAGGGGGGATATATGTTTACTAAAATTGCATTTATTTAGTTTATTATTAAAGCTCCATTCAAACTTGCGCCGTATTCTTAAACCAGACTTTTTCAAGTCCGGTTTAAGAATACGGGCGAGTGTCTAAACTAGTTTGAATCGATGCATCACCACTAGTCCTATTTTCAGCAAGTGTGAGGTTGTCTAAATATTACCACACTTTCATTTTGTTATTATTGATGTTAACTAAAGCGTCATTGATCATAGGTAAAATTGCTATGGGACCAATGATAGTACCCTGGGGCACTCCACCCATCAACTCAATCCAATATCCAAGACTTTTTATTTTCTTTCCGTCAGGAAGTCCACCACCCACTGTACGAGTGGGGGAGGTGCCCCAAGTTTGAGTAGTGACTGAGATTTGATGGTCAACTAACTCAAACGCCTTGGAAAAATGTGTGCTAATGTTTTTAGGCTTCTCTGCACCTGAAACTAGATAGTGGTAAATATCAGACAGTGGGTGGTGGACAATCCTTTGCAGTTACCGAATTGTCTATAATCAATCCGGGGATAAATAATGATCTAACTCAACTTAATTAGTAAACAGGGTTATATTAGGTGGTTTTTTTCTTACATTCCCGGTGCCTTGCGTTCGCGGACAACCTCAAGATCTACAAGATTATCAAAACCCCAGATGACTCGCGTGCGCTTCAGGGAGACATAGATTGTCTATTTGAATGGACCACCGTCTGGAAACTGTCTCTGAAGCCTGAGAAATGTAAAGTTTTAACATGTTCTTTAAAAAGGAAATAAAATCTTGTCGCTTACGAATACAAAATTAACTGTGATTCACTGGAAAGGGTTGAAGTGCACGTGGATGAAAAATTAACTTTTTCTACTCACGTGGTTACCGGCTGCTCGGGCTGATGTGGAAACATTGCATATATTTTATACCTCCAGCTAAATTTGCCCTTTATACCTCATTAATTACTCCGTCCTTGGACTTCTGTTCTGTTATCTACAACTCAATATCCCAAATTCATGCCACAAGAATCGATTGGATTCATACTAAATTCATAAAGTTCCTCGGCCCAGCAGCTGGTTCTCTCAACACCAGTAAATTCTTGCCAAGTACTGACGCACACGAACCGACATGATTTTTCTTTTTAAATGCTTAAATTCAAAGTTTGATTGTAAATTTGTCTCTCAATTTCATTTTCGTGTCCCTGTGCGTAAACTTCGTATTAATAATCTTTTAAAAGTGCAGTTTTCTCGTGTTAATGTACGTAACGGTATTTTTTGTCGGGTTGCTCATTCTTATAATAGTTTAGTTCAAACGTTTCCTTACGTCGATATTTTTAGTTGTAATACTTCTGCTTTTAATGTCATTTTTAATAATATATAAATCTGTTCGTTCCTTGTTCTTTTTTATGTAAATCAAATGTATATTTTATGGCGATCCTGTTTTGGTGTTTTTTATCTTGAATAAATAAATAAATAAATAAATAAAATTGGTGCCAAACGTATGAGCCACCTTTATTTACCATTGAGTAAAAATTCTAGAAGTAACGCGCGATTTACCGAATTTTGCCCGTATGTAAATTTATAGATACATATATAACACATTGTAATAATTGGTCAACTTTGACTTTATATCTCGAAAACGCTTTGCTATTCTGATCGATTACCTTTTAGTCCATGGGCCAGACATTTTTTCGGTATCAAATTGGTGGCAAATGCTACCATACATTTTTGGAAAGCTTAATATGTCTACTTTTCAAAAATCCATGATAGCAATGCCAATTGTACAGTTTAATAGTCATTTTTGAGGATTATATAACACCGCCTACAGAAAATATGCAACACAAAATTTTGGGGTAGGAGGTAACACTTTTGCTAATAACTCGGGATTTAATGAACAGATTTGCATTTTCTTGGTATCAAAATATGTAGTGTATAGACTGCTTAAGTGTAATATATTTTTCTAAGTAAATCCAACAATTATTGATGCCATTAGAGGTCAGAAGGTCATTGAACTTTAATAAAAAATGATTTTTTGTCTAATATTAACTTATAACTTTCAGTTTTTAACAAAAAAAATACAATAGATGTTATGCAAACTGATGTTTTCATGAACATATAGACCCAATAAACAAGAAAATAAAAGTTAAAGATTAACAAAATATGAATATGCTGTGTATTATAAAGAAATTTGTTGTTTTTAGTAATTTGTAATCGTTTACAATTATGGGATAGGGGGTAACATTTTTGCGAATAACTTACAATTTAGTTAACAGATTTGCATTTTCTTGCTATCAATATGTAGTGTATAGATTGCCTAATTGTAATATACTTTTTAAAAATGAATCCCGCATTTGTTGACATCTTTAGAGGTCAAAAGGTCACTGACCTTTAATAAAAAATGCAATTTCTTCTAAATTAGCTTATAAATTTCAATTTTAAACACAAAAATACAGGAAATCTTATGCAAACTAATGTTTTCTTAAACCTATAGACACAATAAATAAGAAAATTGAATTTAACATTTTTTCAAAATTGAATATGCTGTGCATTATAAAGAAACTTGTTCGTCATTAGTAATTTGTGACAATTATGGGGTAGGGGGTAACGTTTTTGCAAATAACTTAAGATTTAGTGAACAGATTTACATTTTCATGTTATCATTATGTAGTGTATGGATTTCATTATTGTAGTATACTTTTTAAAAATGAATCCAGCATCTATTGACGTCTTTAGAGGTCAAAGGTCAATGACCTTCAATCAAAAATGCAATTTCTTCTAAATTAACTTATACATTTCAATTTTAAACACAAACTTACAAAAGATCTTATGTTGATGTTTTCCTAAACATATAGACACAATGAATAAGAAAATTGAAATTAAACAAACAAATATTCTATGAATTTATGAAGACATTTTGTCCGTTAATAATAATTTGTTATTAACAATTATAGGGTAAGGGGTAACATTTTTTCTAATAAAAAAGTAATAACTTTGTATTTAGTGATCAAATTTGCATTTTTTTGTATTAATATGTACTGTGTAGGTTGCCTAATTGTTATATTCATGTTGAAAAAATAAAACGTAACATATTGACATCATTGTAGGTCAAAGGATCATTGAACATTACCAAAAATTACAATTTCTTCCAAATTTAACATTAATAAAGTTTCAATTTTAAACACAAAAATACAACAAATCTATTACAAACTGGTATTTTTTTTTCAATCCTATA
The DNA here is from genome assembly GCF_964355755.1 of Antedon mediterranea. Lineage (NCBI taxonomy): Eukaryota > Metazoa > Echinodermata > Crinoidea > Comatulida > Antedonidae > Antedon > Antedon mediterranea. The sequence continues at coordinate 10,822,087 of NC_092676.1, read as the reverse complement.
AAGACAATGTACAAATACAAATTAAAGTTAAAGATTAAACACAAATAAACATGTATAGGCACTAACAATATGAAGAATTTTGACCGTATTAGTAATTTGTAATCCTTAAAAATTATGGGGTAAGGGGTAACATTTTTGCTAATAACTTTGAATTTATTGAACATATTTTGCATTTCTTGGTAACAATAAGTAGGGTACTGTATAAACTGTTTAATTAAAAATTGTTATATCAAAAAATTATGCAACATTTTGATCTCAAATAATATTACCAATAGTGGTTGTGTAGTTTTAATTAAAGCCTGTAGACAAAATTTTAGTACAGTATTTAGTGTTGTTGTGGGGTACAAAATAACATTATGCATGACTTGTTGGAGGGTATACATTATTGAAAAAAAAATTAATGATTTTGTTTTAATATGAGGATAGGAGCTTTATAAAAACATTTATTTCATCGTGAAATTACAGGGTGGATAAACTATTTATAATTTATCGTGATTATAAACTAAGTCTCACTTAAGGCTTAAGGAGTGGAGTTGAAAGAGTCGTGAGTTACAAGCCTGGCACTAGGTCAGGATTGAACCCCGGACCTTGGGATTGGAAGGCAAGCACGTTAACCACCAAGCTACAGCTCCACTACTTTAGATAGAGTATTTGGTTATTTTTTAAATACATATCCTCCGGCTACTGTTTTTAGGCTATACTGTATAAATTGTTATTATTTTACAGATTGTACTTTAAATCAATTAATCGACTTATATAGTAATTTTAAAAATGACACTAGGGCCTACCAATTAAATTTGTATTTAAAAGATATTCTTTTTCTATAAATGTTCATCTGACATTTTCCTGTATCTTGGTTTACAAAAATGAACTCCGTAACAATATGTAAATGTTTCAGATCTGCATATCAGCTGCAGTTTAGCAATTCACACTTTCTAGAAAAATTAATTCTATTAAATTACATCGTCAAATTCCAGTAAAGCCTACATCATTTAAAACAACTGGGTACGGTATATATAGAAATCTTTAAGAGACATGATTTTGTTATCGCAAACTGAAGTATGATTTTGTGCAATGTTCCTTGACATTTTGGAATGTGATACTTTGCAAGTTTCCCGATTTTGATCAACGTTACCGTTAATATCTTTTATAATGTTATGAAAAAGCTGTCGAAAATACTAGAACCAAGTACACTGGTACAGCACGTTATAGTCTTCAGTCTGTATTCTCTAGAGATGTGAAGGGCATCCAACAATGGATAGAAACACTATTTGGCTCAGTGGCGTCTGTGAGCAATGATGAAAAT